>NC_091316.1:15529902-15549902 GCF_038502225.1 Cherax quadricarinatus
GGGCTCTTTCACTTCTCTGGCAGGGTGTCTACTTCACGAATAACTAACACCCTAAGAGCATGCATGCGTGCATGCATTCATACATGTACGCACGAGTACAACATGCCACGCGTAAGTTACTGGTTGTTAAAGGCACTTGTTAACAGACACTTTATATGTATAATTTTTTCTTTTTTTACTCAATTGTACTCATCTAACTGAGGTTGCTGGAGTCTTCACTGGTCGCTACCAGGTCCACTCTGACCATGCTCCACGAGCCTTATCATACCTCTTCTTAAAGCTATGAATGGAGCCTCCCTCCACTACATCACTTTCCAGATTATTCCACTTCCTGACAACTCTGACTGAAGAAATAATTCCTAACATCCCTGTGGCTCATCTAAGTCTTCAACTTCCAAGTGTGACCCCTTGTTGCTGTGTCCCATCTCTGGAACATCCTGTATCTGTCCACCTTGTCAATTCCTCTCAGTATTTAATATGTCATTATCATGTATCCCCTATCCCTCTTGTCCTCCAGTGTCGTCAGGTCGATTTCCGTTAACTCTTTTCGTAGGACATGCCCTTTAGCTCCGGGACTAGTCTCTTTGCAAACCTCTGCACTTTCTCTAACTTCTTGATGTGCTTGACCAGGTGTGGGTTACAAACTGGTGCTGAATACTCCAGTATGGGCCTGACGTACACAGTCTTGAAAGATTCCTTACTAAGGTATCGGAACGCTAATCTCAGGTTTGCCAGGCGCCCATATGCTGCAGCCGTTATCTGGTTGATGTGTACCTCCGGAGACGTGCTCGGTGTTATGGTCACCCCAAGATCTTTCTCCCCGAGTGAGGTTTGCAGCCTTTGTCCACCTAGCCTATACTCTGTCTGCGGTCTTCTTTGCCCTTCCCCAATCTTCATGACTTTGCATTTGGCAGGGTTGAAATCGAGAAGCCAGTTGCTGGACCACGTGTCCAGCCTATCCAGGTCTCTTTGTAGTCCTGCCTGATCCTCATCCGATTTAATCCTTCTCATTAGCTTCACATCATCTGCGAACAGGGACATTTCAGAGTCTATCCCTTCCACAATGACATTCGCATATATCAAAAACAGTACTGGTCCTAGGACTGACCCCTGTGGTACCCCGCTCATCACAGGAGCCCACTGTGATACCTCATCACGTACCATGACCCGTTGTTGCTTCCCTGTCAGGTATTCTCTGATCCAATGCAGTGCCCTTCCTGTTATACATGCCTGATCCTCCAGCTTCTGCACTAATCTCCTGTGAGGAACTGTGTCGAAGGCCTTCCTGCAGTCCAGGAAAATGCAATCAACCCACCCCTCTCTCTCGTTTCTTACTTCTGTTACGTTGTCATAAAACTCCAGAAGGTTTGTGACACAGGATTTACCTTCCATGAATCCGTGGTGGTTGTTGTATATAATCGTGTTTCGTTCCAGGTGGTCCACCACTCTCCTCCTGATAATCTTCTCCATGACTGTGCATACTATACACGATAGAGACACTGGTCTGTAGTTTAGTGCCTCGCTTCTGTTTCCTTTCTTAAAAATGGGGACTACATTTGCCGTCTTCCATACCTCAGGTAGTTGCCCAGTTTCAAAGGATGTATTGAAGATTGTGGTTAGTGGCACGCACAGCGTCTCTGCTAATTCTCTAAGGACCCACGAGGAGAAGTTGTCTGGACCCTTCGCCTTTGAGGTATCGAGGTCACTTAGCAGCTTCTGCACCTCCTCCTCCGTTGTTAGTATGTCATCCAGCACCTGTTGGTATGTTCCCTGTTGGTGTTCCCCTCTGTGCTGTCTTCTCAGAGCCATTCCTGTCTCTATTGTAAATACTTCCTTGTATACTCACCTATTTGTTGTTGCAGGGGCCGAGCCTCTTTACTGATCGCTACAAGATCCTCTCCTTGCTCCATGAGCTTCATCATACCTCGTTTTAAAACTATGTATGGTTCCTGCCTCCATTACGTCACTTGTCAGAGTATTCCACTTCCTGACAACTCTATGACTAAAGAAATACTTCCTAACATCTCTCTGACTCATATGAGTCTTCAACTTTCAATGGTGACCCCTTGCTTCTGTGTCCCATCTCTGGAACATCCTGTCTCTGTCCACCTTGTCAATTCCTCGCAGTATTTTGTATGTCGTTATTATGTCTCCCCTAACCCTCCTGTCCTCCAGTGTCGTCAGGCCGATTTCCTTTAACCTTTGGTCGTAGGACATTTCCCTTAGCTCTGGAACTAACCTTGTTGCAAACCTCTGCACCTTCTCTAATTTCTTGATGCGCTTGACCAGGTGTGGGTTCCAAACTGGTGCTGCGTACTCCAATATGGGCCTGACGTACACGGTGTACAGTCTTGAAGGATTCCTTACTGAGGTATCCGAACGCTATTCTCAGGTTTGCTAGGAGCCCATATGCTGCAGCAGTTATCTGGTTGATGTGCGCCTCAGATGTGCTCGGTATTATACTCACTTCAAGATCCTTTTCTTTGAATGAGGTTTGTAGTCTTTGGCCGCCTAGCCTATACTCTGTCTGCGGTCTTGTTTGCCCTCGCCGATCTTCATGACTTCCCATTTGTCGGGGCTAAATTTGAGGAGCCAGTTGCTGGACCAAGCTTCCAGCCTGTCTAGGTCTGTGTATGTGTTTCATGTTTGTGTGAGTGTGTGAATTACTTTATAAGATTGTACCGTGGAGAGTGCAATGATGAGTTTGTACGAAGAGATGAGGGTAAGGTTTGTAGGGGGTGGGGTGAGGTGTGAGACTGGGGGTTGGGAGAGGTGATAGGGGTAGGGAGGGGTATATGGTTATTGGTAGGAGTTTATGGGGGTACTGGGGTCAGGAGAGGTGTATAGTGCTTGGTAGGAGTGTACAGGGGTACTGGGGATGGGAGGGGTCTTTGGTGGTTGGTAGGAGTGTATGGGGGTCATGGGTAGGGAGGGCTTTATATGGGTGGGTAGTAAGTGGTGTGTGTGTGTGTGTGTGTGCGTACTCACCTAATTGTGGTTGCAGGGGTCGAGATTTAGCTCCTGGCCCCGCTTCTTCACTGATCGCTCTTCTTAAAACTATGTATGGTTCCTGCCTACACTACTTCACTTGCTAGGCTATTCCACTTCCTGACGACTCTATGACTGAAGAAATACTTCCTAACGTCCCTGTGACTCGTCTGAGTCTTCAGCTTCCAGTTGTGACCCCTTGTTTCTGTCCCCCCTCTCTGGAACATCCTATCTCTGCCCACCTTGTCTATTCCCCGCAGTATCTTGTATGTCGTTATCATGTCTCCCCTGACCCTTCTGTCCTCCAGTGTCGTCAGTCCGATTTCCCTCAACCTTTCCTCGTACGACATTCTCCTGAGCTCTGAGACTAGCCTTGTTGCAAACCTTTGTACTTTCTCTAATTTCTTGACGTGCTTGACCAGGTGTGGGTTCCAGACTGGTGCTGCATACTCCAGTATGGGCCTAACATACACAGTGTACAGTGTCTTGAATGATTCCTTATTAAGGTATCGGAACGCTATTCTCAGGTTTGCCAGGCGCCCGTATGCTGCAGCAGTTATTTGGTTGATGTGTACCTCCGGTGACGTGCTCGGTGTTATGGTAACCCCAAGGTCTTTCTCCCTGAGTGAGGTCTGTAGTCTTTGTCCACCTAGCCTATACTCTGTCTGCGGTCTTCTTTGCCCCTCCCCAATCTTCATGACTTTGCATTTGGCAGGGTTGAATTCGAGAAGCCAGTTTCTGGATCACATGTCCAGCCTGTCCAGGTCTCTTTGCAGTCCTGCCTCATCCTCATCCGATTTAATTCTTCTCATCAACTTCACATCATCTGCGAATAGGGACACTTCAGAGTCTATTTCTTCCATCATGTCGTTCGCATATATCAAAAATAGCACTGGTCCTAAAACTGACCCCTGTGGGACCCCGCTCGTCACAGGCGCCCACTGTGATACCTCTTCACGTACCATGACTCGTTGTTTCCTCCCTGTCAAGTATTCCCTGATCCATTGCAGTGCCCTCCCTGTTATATGCGCCTGATCCTCCAGCTTGTGCACTAATCTCTTGTGGGGAACTGTGTCAAAGGCCTTCCTGCTGTCCAGGAAAACGCAATCAACCCACCCCTCTCTCTCGTGTCTTACTTCTGTTACCTTGTCATAAAGTGTGTGTGTGTCCTCACCTATTTGTGGTTGCAGGGGTCGATTCATAGCTCCTGGCCCCGCCTCTTCACTGGTCGCTACTAGGTCCACTTTCTTCCTGCTCCACGACTGCTACATCCCCAACCCCCCTCTCCTTCAGAGTGAATACACAGCCCTTCTCACCTTCAGAACTCAAGTCCGGCTAACCACTTTCCTTGAATCTCTTCATAAGATTTACTCTGCTCACACTCCAGCAACACGTCAATTAAAAACCGCTTGTATCCATTCACTCCTGGGATTTGGCAAAATGGAGAAGGTACTACGTACCTTGATGCAGAGTACGTTCAAATTTTTTTGTGTGGACTGAGAGATAATATTTATAATTTATTTCGCCTGTTGCGAATTGTTAAGCATGCATATATATATATATATATATATATATATATATATATATATATGTATATATATATATATATATATATATATATATATATATATATATATATTTATATATATATATATATATATGAGAGAGAGAGAAATAGATCGCAGTCAGCAGGATTTGATACTGCTGCTGGGGACGGTCAAGATTCCCAGGTAGCACTCTTATCCACTCAGCCACAAATACCACATAAGCTGGGAAGCCACAGTGCGAGATTGAAATAACTTGAATCCATACTTGAAGGTCGCTGACGTGCCAGGGCTGGGAAAGGAACATGGCTTGTGAACCAGACTGCCCAGCGTATGTGGCATTCGTGGCTGAGTGGATAAGAGTACTGCCTGGGAATCTTGACCGTCCCCAGTAGCAGTATCAAGTCCTGCTGTCTGCGATCGCAAAAATTTGTATATGCAATAATTTTGTAAAAATCATTCTGAAACTAACGAAAAAAATATTTTTTATTGTGTTTGTTTATCATTAGATTATTGTAAATTTATATAAAATATATTTACTTGGATTAGGCTAAATTAAACTGCGCTTGTTATAATAAGGTTAGGTAAGTTTCCTAAGGTTCTTTTGGTACAAAATCATTAATTTTTATACTAACATGAATGAAAAAATATATCTTTAATGTAGTATAAGAGAAAATTTTAGAAAGGAGTTAATTTTAAACGAATTCTTGCTGATTGACCAGTTTTACCCATTCGGCACCACATACATATATATATTTATGTCGTGCCGAATAAATAAAACTGGTTAATTAGCAAGAACTCATTTTATAATAAGTTCTTTCTAAAATTTTCTCTTATACGTTTAAAGATATATTTTTTTCATTTTTGTTAATATAAAAATTTATAATTTTGTATCAAATGAACCTTAGAAAACTTACCTAACCTTATTATAACAAGCGCAATTTAATTTAGAATAAGAATAACTATATTTTAGATAAGTTTACAATAATTTAATAATAAAGAAACACAATGAAATATATTTTTTTCGTTAGGTTCAGAATTATTTTTGCGAAATTGTTGCATACACAAATTTTCTCTTACCTTATTCGGCAAGAAGAACGTTGCTATTTAAGCGAAAATCGCTTATATATATATATATATATATATATATATATATATATATATATATATATATATATATATATATATATATATATATATATATATATATATATATATATACACACACACACACACACACACACAAAATAACCACGGGAGGAGTTGAATGATAGCTTTTAGTGTTGGTGAGGGTGTGATGGTGAGAGTGTGACGGTGAGGGTGTGATGGTGCAAGGCGTGATGGTGAGGGTGTGATGGTGAGAGTATGTTGGTGAGTGTGTGATGGTGAGAGTGTGATGGTGAGAAAGTGATGGTGAGGGTGTGATGGTGAGTGTGATGGTGAGGGTATAATGGTGAAAGTGTGATGGTGAGGGTATGATGTTTAGGGTATGATGGTGAGGTAGTGATGGTGAGGAGGAGGATGATGAGAGAGGTGATGGAAAGGGGTGAGAGGGATGATAAGGGAGGTGATGGAAAGGGGTGAGAGGGATGATAGTGAAGGGATCGTGTGTTTAGAAATGGTGTTGAGGAAAGGAATGGTATGTATGGGAAAAGATAGTGAGATATAAAGTGTAAATGCCTTGGAGAGAATTAAGGGAGGGAGAGGAGTAGAGGGTGGGGAAGAAGGGTGGGGAGGGAAGGGAAGGTGGGAAGAGGGAAGGGGAGGTGGGGAGAGGAATGGGGAGGGGGTGGGGGGTTAATTTCAACATAATCCCACACACATGATCGGTCATTCATAAATTAAAAGATTTAAAGGAAGAAAAACAAGGTGCTTAAGGGTCTTCTGGCAGTGCTATTTTGTGAGACCTTAATATAGAAAGTGTGGCTGGGGTGTGGCCGAGGTGAGGCTGGGGTGTGGCCGAGGTGAGGCTGGGGTGTGGCCGAGGTGAGGCTGGGGTGTGGCTGAGGTGAGGGTGGGAGGGGGCTGGGGTTTGGCCGGGATGAGGCTGGTGTGTGACTGGGATGTGGCTAAGACAAGGATGAGGTGAAGGATGCGGCGAGGTATGGCCGGAGTGATGTGTGTGGCTAAGGTATGACTAGGGTGAAGGGTGCGCTTAGAGCATGGCTAAGGTGAAAAGTGTGGCTGGAGTGTAGATAGAATGAAGGGTGTGGCTGAGGTATGGCTAGCGTGAAGGGTGCGGCTGGGATATAGCTAGGGTGAAAGGTGTGGCTGGGGTGTAGCTAAGGTGAAACATTTGGCTGGTTTGTAGCTAGGGTGAAGGGTGTCTTTGGGGTGTAGCTAGGGTGAAGAGTGTGGCTGGAGTGTAGCTAGGGTGAAGGGTGTTGCTGGGGGTGTAGCTAGGGTAAAGGGTGTGGCTGGGGTGTAGCTAGGGTGCAGCGTGTGGCCGGGGTGTAGCTAGGGTGAAGGGTGTGGCTGGGGTGTAGCCAGGGTGAAAGGTGTGGCTGGAGTGAAGGGTGTGGCTGGGGTGTAGCAAGGGTGAAGGGTGTGGCTGAGGTGGAGCCAGGGTGAAAGGTATGGCTGGAGTGAAGGGTGTGGCTGGGGTGTAGCTAGGGTGAAGGGTGTGGCTGGGGTATGGCTAGGGTGAAGGGTGTTCCTGGGGTATAGGTAGGGTGAAGGGTGTGGCTGGAGGATAGAAAGAGTGCTGCTGGGGTATGGCTGGGGTGAATGGTGTAGCTGGAGGGTAGAAAGGGTGTGGTTGCAGGTTTGAAGGAGTGTGGTTGGAGAGTGAAGGGGTGTGGCTACGGGATGGGGAGTGCGCCAGGAGAGGGTGCCAGAGGTAGGTGCCAGGTAATGGTGAGTGCAAAGGTGAGGAAACCCAGGAAGGGAGAGACGAGTGCCAGGTGAAGGTGAGTGCCAGGGGATGGAAAGTGACAGGAGAAGGTAGGTGCAAGGTGAAGGTGAGTGCCAGGGGATGGAAAGTGACAGGAGAAGGTAGGTGCAAGGTGAAGGTGAGTGCCAGGGGATGGAAAGTGACAGGAGAAGGTAGGTGCCAGGTGAAGGTGAGTGCCAGGGGAGGGAAAGTGACAGGAGAAGGTGGGTGTCAGAAGAAGGTGAGTGACAGGTGAAAGTGGGTGCCAGGTGAAGGTGGGTGCCAAGGGAGGGTGGATGCAGGTGGTGGATGGATGCTAGGTGAGGGGTGGATACCGCTTGGGAGTGGGTGCCAAGGTAGGGAGGGTGCCACGAGAGGCTTTGTGCCAGGAAAGCTGAGTGCCAAGGGAGGATGACAGGGGAGGAAGGATAACAGGGGAGGGAGATTGACAGAGGATGGAGGGTGCCAAGAAAAGGAGGGAGTGGCAGGGAAGAGAGGGTGTCTGGGGAGGGAGAGAAATTACCCGGGGGGGGGTGAGGTAAGATGCCAGGGGAGAGAAGGAAGGTGGCAGTGGGAGGGAGGGTAGGTGCCAGTGGGAGGGAGGGTAGGTGCCAGTTGGAGGGTAGGTGTCAGTAGGAGGGAGGGAGGGAGGATAGGTACCAGTGTGAGGGAGGGTAGGTGCCAGTGGGATGGAGGGTAGGTGCCGATGAGAGGGAAAGTAAATGTCAATGGGAGGGAGGGTATGTGCCAATGGGAGGGAAGCTAGGTGCCAGTGGGAGGGAAGGTAGGTGCCAGTGGGAGGGAAGGTAGGTGCCAGTGGGAGGAAGGGAGGGAGGACGTCAAGATAGAGCACAGATCTCATTGTGAGCAAGGTCAAACAGCATCAAATTCCTTGACAAAGAATAAAACGAAAGCTAGTGAGAGCAATTGAGCATATCGACAATGTGGTTACGTCAGGGTCGACTTGCTTGTTCTGCCAGCTGCCCCACTCATCTCATCCTCCACCATCTGGCTCAAACCTTCGCCACCTGGCTACATGACCTCCATTTCCACATGCTGTCAATTTCAAGCCTGGAGAATTTTTGCTAATGTCGGATATATGATTGATAGTTTGGGTCGAGTTTATGTGAAAAGAAAAACATCTAGTTTTTCAACTCTCATTTTGAAACAATATTTTTAACATTTCTTTTCACTATTTTTCCACACTGCTTTGTTTCAATTGTTACTTCTAATGGTTCGAATGATTTACTTTCTACTAAACTTCGGTCATTTCACAATAGATTATATCTTTGTTATGTTATTTCTAGGCTATTCACCGGTTCAGAAATTTATTTACTATTCATTAAAGTCTTTTGACTATTCATTTTTGTTTTTCCCAGTAGAATGTACATCGTACTGACGCTGTATGCTTCTGCACTCAGTTTATTTCTGCACTTCTCTGGGAGAAACTTATAGTTCCTTGTTCATTCTATCAACCATTTTTTTTTTCTTGAAGATTTTATTGTACTAAACCTTCCCTTAAGTTGGTTTACTGACCTTCAGCGCCACCACCTGGTTCAATGACCTTCCCCAACACCTGTCCACTGACCTTCACCACATAGTTTACTTCACCACCATCATCATCCCCACCACCGTCACCATCACCATCGCCGCCGCAGCCACCGTCACCACCTGGTCCACTGGCCTTCATAACTATTAGGGTTCACTGACCACCACCGCCGCAGCCGCCACCTTCCCCGCCACCACTGCCGCCACCTTCCCCGCCACCACTGACGCCACCTTCCCCGCCACCACTGCCGCCACCGCCACTGCCACCAGATGGTCCACTGGCCTTCATAACCATAAGGTTCACTGACCATCACCGCCACCAACAACACCTGGTTCCCTGACTCTTCTCAACCAGGAAATTGGAGAATGCTGTGAGGTAAACATGATTTCTTTTCCACATTAAATAAGAAAATATTCAAGATGGAAGCTTACCTTAAGAAACAGAGGACTCGACCACTACCTTACCTGCGTGGGAACAAAAATAAAAGGTTAATGTTGTATCAGTTTCAACCCGTGAAATCCTTATATATAAAAACATTACTTTTATTATTATTTGACGAAAAAAATAGGAGAGGGAGAGGGAGAGAGGGAGAGAGGGAGAGAGAGAGAGAGAGAGAGAGAGAAAGAGAGAGAGAGAGAGAGAGAGAGAGAGAGAGAGAGAGAGAGAGAGAGATAGAGAGAGAGAGAGAGAGAGAGAGAGAGAGAGAGAGAGAGAGAGAGAGAGAGAGAGAGAGAGAGAGAGAGTCAGAGTCAGTTGATCAGATGAAAATGCTGGCCCACAGATGGCTCCAACTTCATCCTGTTCCCTACTTGTATGTTTCATAACAATAAAAATGCTTTCAAATGAGCTTGATGTAGGCAACAGCTCTTAGCTTGTCAATAAAGTTAAGAATCCTTAACCTGTGAATAGCTTGTCAATAAAGCTAGGGATCCTTCCAGCTCCATCCCCAAACATCTTACTGCTTGGTGATTTCAACCTAAGGCATACAAAATGGAAGAATGTAGCAATTAATGTTATAGCTGAAACAATCCCCGGAGGTAGCGCAGATGAAAGGTCACACACACACGAGCTACTAAGTCTCTGCGAAAAACACACCTTAAGCCAGCAGATAGTGGAGCCAACAAGACTAGAAAACACACTTGACCTTATCTTCACAAATAATGAGGACCTGATAAGAGACATAAGAATATCAAAAACAACTAATTCCGATCACAACATAATCGAAGTTCAGACGTACATGTATAGGGGTCCTGATCAGCAGAATGCATGTACCAATAAACCCCTGGCTGCCTTCAAGAGAGAGCTGGACAGATACCTAAAGTCAGTGCCGGATCAGCCGGGCTGTGGCTCGTACGTTGGACTGCGTGCGGCCAGCAGTAACAGCCTAGTTGATCAGGCCCTGATCCATCGGGAGGCCTGGTCATGGACCGGGCCGCGGGGGCGCTGATCCCCAGAATAACCTCCAGGTAACCTTGTCAAACCCTGTGTAAAAGAGAGAGAGAGAGAGAGAGAGAGAGAGAGAGAGAGAGAGAGAGAGAGAGAGAGAGAGAGAGAGAGAGAGAGAGAGAGAGAGAGAGAGACTGTATATGTATAAGGGTGTACATGTGAAAGATAGCAGATGTTACGGTCTACATCTGTCTAGAACTAACTACACCTTAGTTATCTCTAATTCTTCCAGTAGTCTACATATATATAGCTACAGTTATCACAGTATAAGAGAAGGGTGTTCCACCCCCTGCACTCCCCCCAGCCACAAGAAAGACAGGTGAACAGCATTACTACCTCTACAACAAAGACAGAAGGTATATTTAACATGAAAGCTGCATGTAGAGTTTGGGCGTCTACAACTAATGCTCATGCCTTTTCCACTGCTACTACTACTAATGCTGCCCCTATCACTGCTACTGCTGCTTCTACCACTACCACTGCTGTTGCTTCTACGATTACCACTACTATTGTTGCCTCTACCATCACCATTACTACTGTTGCCTCTACCATCGCCACCACTACTGTTACCTCTACCATCACCACTACTATCGTTGCCTCTACCATCACCGCTACTGCTGTTGCCTCTACCATCACCGCTACTGCTGTTGCCTCTACCATCACCACTACTGCTGTCTCTATCACCATTACTACTGCTCTCTACCACAACTCTTACTGCTGTCTACCATTACTACTACTGTTGTCTACCACCACTACTACTGCTGTCTACCACCACTACTACTTCTGTCTACCAACACTGTTACTGCTGTCTACCACCACTATTACTGCTGTCTACCACCACGACTACTGCTGTCTACCACCAATACTACTGTTGTCTACCATCACTAGTACTGCTGTCTACCATCACTACTACTGCTGTCTACCACCAATACTATTGCTGTGTCTACCACCACTACTACTGCTGTCTACCACCACCACCACTACTACTGCTGCCTCAACCCCCACTACTATTGCTGTCTACCATCACTACTACTGTTGTCTACCACCACTACTACTACTACTCTCTCTCTACCACCACTACTAATGCTGTCTACCACCACAACTGCTGCTATCTCTACACCCAATACTTCTGCAGTTGCTGTCTCTAGCGTCCTGCATATTGGAAAATAAAACATACTGGTTCAGTGACTGCTACCCCTGCCTCACCCACTATTACTGCTATTACTATCACTACCACTACAACATTACCACTACGTCTATGCTCTGGTTGGCCCTTAGCGAATCGATGGTGTTGGGTAGTTCATGAACTACTGTGTCTTAGTGATGGCCACAACCAGTCCTTGTATTCAGTCGTAGCACAGATTTGCAAAGTTCTCGTCCAACCGGTTCACGAAGTACTGTTCTGTTTTTGTAGTTACAACTTGAGCAAGCAGTCTGTTCCAGTGTTTTTATTTGACTCGTCTTTCATTGACTCCATTTATGCATATTTTTCCTACTCTCCACTTCTTATCTCACCAATACTTGTCCCCTTCCCCATTCCTTGTACCCTTAGTATACTTTCTACCACCTTTATTCATACCCTCAATTTCCTTTCCCACCCTTCATTCCTTCCACCTTTCCCATTTCTATCCTTCATTCCTTGCTAGTTCCCCATTTATTCTCCTCTTCCCATTCTTCCAATTTTCTTCATTACTATTCTCAAAGAATTCTCCACTTATCCATTTTTTCTATACTTGCACATTCCTCCTCCCCACTCTCATTGATTCTCTCCACCGTGCACCCTAGTCTCCGGTGTACCTGCCGCGTACAGCGTCACTCTACCAAGATACCGTACCCACACAGGCAGGGGAGCAGGGGCAATACAGGGGAAGATAAGCCAGAGTAACAGGAGGGGGCAACCAGCGACACAGAGGAACAGGAGGGGGCAACCAGCGACACAGAGGAACAGGAGGGGGCAACCAGCGACACTGGAACAGGAGGGGGCAACCAGCGACACAGAGGAACAGGAGGGGGCAACCAGCGACACAGAGGAGCAGGAGGGGGCAACCAGCGACACAGGAACAGGAGGGGGCAACCAGCGACACAGAGGAACAGGAGGGGGCAACCAGCGACACAGGAACAGGAGGGGGCAACCAGCGACACAGAGGAACAGGAGGGGACAACCAGCGACACAGGAACAGGAGGGGGCAACCAGCGACACAGAGGAACAAGAGGGGGCAACCAGCGACACAGGGGAACAAGAGAGGGCAACCAGCGACACAGAGGAACAGGAGGGGGCAACCAGCGACACAGAGGAACAGGAGGGGGTAACCAGCGACACCGAGGAACAGGAGGGGGCAACCAGCGACACAGAGGAACAGGAGGGGGCAACCAGCGACACAGAGGAACAGGAGAGGGCAACCAGCGACACAGGAACAGGAGGGGGCAACCAGCGACACAGAGGAACAGGAGGGGGCAACCAGCGACACAGAGGAACAAGAGGGGGCAACCAGCGACACAGGGGAACAGGAGGGGGCAACCAGCGACACAGAGGAACAGGAGGGGGCAACCAGCGACACAGGGGAACAAGAGAGGGCAACCAGCGACACAGAGGAACAGGAGGGGGCAACCAGCGACACAGAGGAACAGGAGGGGGTAACCAGCGACACAGAGGAACAGGAGGGGGCAACCAGCGACACAGAGGAACAGGAGGGGGCAACCAGCGACACAGAGGAACAGGAGAGGGCAACCAGCGACACAGGAACAGGAGGGGGCAACCAGCGACACAGAGGAACAGGAGGGGGCAACCAGCGACACAGAGGAACAAGAGGGGGCAACCAGCGACACAGGGGAACAGGAGGGGGCAACCAGCGACACAGAGGAACAGGAGGGGGCAACCAGCGACACAGAGGAACAGGAGGGGGCAACCAGCGACACAGAGGAACAGGAGGGGGTAACCAGCGACACAGAGGAACAGGAGGGGGCAACCAGCGACACAGAGGAACAGGAGGGGGCAACCAGCGACACAGAGGAACAGGAGGGGGCAACCAGCGACACAGAGGAACAGGAGGGGGCAACCAGCGACACAGAGGAACAGGAGGGGGTAACCAGCGACACAGAGGAACAGGAGGGGGCAACCAGCGACACAGAGGAACAGGAGGGGGCAACCAGCGACACAGAGGAACAGGAGGGGGCAACCAGCGACACAGAGGAACAGGAGGGGGCAACCAGCGACACAGAGGAACAGGAGGGGGCAACCAGCGACACAGAGGAACAGGAGGGGGCAACCAGCGACACAGAGGAACAGGAGGGGGCAACCAGCGACACAGAGGAACAGGAGGGGGCAACCAGCGACACAGAGGAACAGGACGGGGTAACCAGCGACACAGAGGAACAGGAGGGGGCAACCAGCGACACAGAGGAACAGGAGGGGGCAACCAGCGACACAGAGGAACAGGAGGGGGCAACCAGCGACACAGAGGAACAGGAGGGGGCAACCAGCGACACAGAAGAACAAATAACCAAAAAGTTACACAATAATAGATCAATAAATAGCGGAAAATGCAAATAATAATAGATCAATAAATAACTTAAAACGCAAGCACTAATAAATATATAAATAGCCAAAAGGGCAAACAATAATAGATCAATAAAAAGCAAAAAGGCAAAAAAATAATAGGTCAATAAACAGCCAAAAATGCAAACAATCATAAACAAATAAATAGCCAAAAGGGAAAACAATAAATAAACAGCCACAAAGGCAAAAAATGATCAATAAACAGTCAAAAAGGCAAACGATAATAGATCAATAAAAAGCAAAAAGTGATAAATAATAGGTTAATAAATAGCCAAAAAGGCAAATAATAAGAGATCAATAAATAGCCAAAAAAAGGCAAACAATAATAATATGTCTACTTCTACAAGTACATGTACAAGGTATACAAGTACATGTACAAGGTATACAAGTACATGTACAAGGTATACAAGTACATGTACAAGGTATACAAGTACATGTACAAGGTATACAAGTACATGTACAAGGTATACAAGTACATGTACAAGGTATACAGTTATAACTGACATCAGTGACATACTACTTCATAGAAAGTCGCTTGTTATGCAGAGCATTTCGAGCAAATTAGATTAGTTTTGTCCCAGGATGCGACCCACACCAGTCGACTAACACCCAGGTACTCACCTTACTGACGGGTAAACACAGACAACTGGTGTAAGGAAACACGCCCAATGTTTTTACCCTTGCCGGGAATCGAACCCAGACTCTCAGCGTGTGAAGCGAGAGCTTTTGCCACCAGGCCACGGGCCACCAACAGATCAATAAATAGAAAAAAAGGCAAACAATAATGAATAAATAACCAAAGACGCAAACAATAATAGATCAGTAAATAGCCAAAAAGGCAAACCTTGTGAACGATGGAGAAGACTAGTTGATGGAATTATCACAGGCAAGCACTGAGCCCGTAAGAGTAGGTCGCTCCAATTATCGGTGACAACAGTCACCGAGCAGCAGGAGTCATGCAGTAGTCACCGAACAGCAGAAGTCATTCAGTAGAGTCATCGAGCAGCAGGAGTCATTCAGTAGAGTCATCGAGCAGCAGGAGTCATCCAGTAGTCACCGAACAGCAGAAGTCATTCAGTAGAGTCATCGAGTAGCAGGAGTCATTCAGTAGAGTCATCCAGTACAGTAAGCGAGGGAGTCATGGAACAGCAGTGGTCATGGAGCAGCAGGAGTCATGGAACAGTAGTGGTCATGGAGCAGCAGGAGTCATGGAACAGCAGTGGTCATGGAGCAGCAGGAGTCACATAGCAGCAGGAGTCATGGAACAGCATTGGTCATGGGGCAGCAGTGGTCATGGAGCAGCAGGAGTCATCCAGTAGTCATGGAGCAGCAGGAGTCATCCAGCAGAGTCATGGAGCAGCAGGAGTCATCCAGTAGAGTCATGAAGCAGCAGGAGTCATCCAGAAGAGTCATGGAGCAGCAGGAGTCATCCAGTAGAGTCATGGAGCAGCAGGAGTCATCCAGGAGAGTCATGGAGCAGGAGTCATCCAGCAGAGTCATGGAGCAGCAGGAGTCATCCAGTAGTCATGGAGCAGCAGGAGTCATCCAGGAGAGTCATGGAGCAGGAGTCATCCAGCAGAATCATGGAGCAGCAGGAGTCATCCAGAAGAGTCATGGAGCAGCAGGAGTCATCCAGTAGAGTCATGGAGCAGCAGGAGTCATCCAGGAGAGTCATGGAGCAGGAGTCATCCAGCAGAGTCATGGAGCAGCAGGAGTCATCCAGTAGTCATGGAGCAGCAGGAGTCATCCAGTAGAGTCATGGAGCAGCAGGGGTCATGCAGTAGAGTCATGGCGCAGCAGGAGTCATCCAGTAGTCATGGAGCAGCAGGAGTCATCCAGTAGAGTCATGGAGAAGCAGGAGTCATCCAGTAGAGTCATGGAGCAGCAGGAGTCATCCAGTAGAGACCTGGAGCAGCAAGAGTCATCCAGTAGTCATAGAGCAGCAAGAGTCATCCAGCAGAATCATGGAGCAGCAGGAGTCATCCAGTAGAGTCATGAAGCAACAGGAGTCATCCAGTAGAGTCATGGAGCAGCAGGAGTCATCCAGCAGTCATGGAGCAGCAGGAGTCATCCAGTAGAGTTATGGAGCAGCAGGGTTCATCCAGTAGAGTCATGGAGCAGCAGGAGTCATCTAGTAGAGTCATGGAGAAACAGGAGTCATCCAGTAGAGTCATGGAGCAGCAGGAGTCAACCAGTAGAGCCATGGAGCAGCAAGAGTCATCCAGTAGTCATAGAGCAGCAAGAGTCATCCAGCAGAATCATGGAGCAGCAGGAGTCATCCAGTAGAGCCATGGACCAGCAGGAGTCATCCAGTAGAGTCATAGAGCAGCAAGTCATCCATTAGAATCGTGGAGCAGCAGGAGTCATTCAGTAGAGTCATGGAGCAGCAGGAGTCATCCAGTAGTCACCGAACAGCAGAAGTCATCCAGTAGAGTCATCGAGCAGCAGGAGTCATTCAGTAGAGTCAACCAGGACAGTAAGCGAGGGAGTCATGGAACAGCAGTGGTCATGGAGCAGCAGGAGTCATGGAACAGTAGTGGTCATGGAGCAGCAGGAGTCATGGAACAGCAGTGGTCATGGAGCAGCAGGAGTCATGGAACAGCAGTGGTCATGGAGCAGCAGGAGTCACATAGCAGCAGGAGTCATGGAACAGCATTGGTCATGGAGCAGCATTGGTCATGGAGCAGCAGTGGTCATGGAGCAGCAGGAGTCATGGAACAGCAGTGGTCATGGAGCAGCAGGAGTCACATAGCAGCAGGAGTCATGGAACAGCATTGGTCATGGAGCAGCAGTGGTCATGGAGCAGCAGTGGTCATGGAGCAGCAGGAGTCATCCAGTAGTCATGGAGCAGCAGGAGTCATCCAGCAGAGTCATGGAGCAGCAGGAGTCATCCAGTAGTCATGGAGCAGCAGGAGTCATCCAGCAGAGTCATGGAGCAGCAGGAGTCATCCAGTAGTCATGGAGCAGCAGGAGTCATCCAGCAGTCATGGAGCAGCAGGAGTCATCCAGTAGAGTCATGAAGCAGCAGGAGTCATCCAGAAGAGTCATGGAGCAGCAGGAGTCATCCAGGAGAGTCATGGAGCAGGAGTCATCCAGTAGAGTCATGGAGCAGCAGGAGTCATCCAGTAGTCATGGAGCAGCAGGAGTCATCCAGTAGAGTCATGGAGCAGCAGGGGTCATCCAGTAGAGTCATGGAGCAGCAGGAGTCATCCAGCAGTCATGGAGCAGCAGGAGTCATCCAGTAGAGTCATGGAGCAGCAGGAGTCATCCAGTAGAATCATGGAGAAGCAGGAGTCATCCAGTAGAGTCATGGAGCAGCAGGAGTCATCCAGTAGAGCCATGGAGCAGCAAGAGTCATCCAGTAGTCATAGAGCAGCAAGAGTCATCCAGCAGAATCATGGAGCAGCAGGAGTCATCCAGTAGAGTCATGAAGCAGCAGGAGTCATCCAGAAGTCATGGAGCAGCAGGAGTCATCCAGTAGAGTCATGGAGCAGTAGGAGTCATCCAGCAGAGTCATGGAGCAGCAGGAGTCATCCAGCAGTCATGGAGCAGCAGGAGTCATCCAGTAGAGTCATGGAGCAGCAGGGTTCATCCAGTAGAGTCATGGAGCAGCAGGAGTCATCTAGTAGAGTCATGGAGAAGCAGGAGTCATCCAGTAGAGTCATGGAGCAGCAGGAGTCATCCAGTAGAGCCATGGAGCAGCAAGAGTCATCCACTAGTCATAGAGCAGCAAGAGTCATCCAGCAGAATCATGGAGCAGCAGGAGACATCCAGTAGAGCCATGGACCAGCAGGAGTCATCCAGTAGAGTCATAGAGCAGCAAGTCATCCATTAGAATCGTGGAGCAGCAGGAGTCATTCAATAGAGTCATGGAGCAGCAGGAGTCATCCAGTAGTCACCGAACAGCAGAAGTCATCCAGTAGAGTCATCGAGCAGCAGGAGTCATTCAGTAGAGTCAACCAGGACAGTAAGCGAGGGAGTCATGGAACAGCAGTGGTCATGGAGCAGCAGGAGTCATGGAACAGTAGTGGTCATGGAGCAGCAGGAGTCATGGAACAGCAGTGGTCATGGAGCAGCAGGAGTCATGGAACAGCAGTGGTCATGGAGCAGCAGGAGTCACATAGCAGCAGGAGTCATGGAACAGCATTGGTCATGGAGCAGCATTGGTCATGGAGCAGCAGTGGTCATGGAGCAGCAGGAGTCATGGAACAGCATTGGTCATGGAGCAGCAGTGGTCATGGAGCAGCAGTGGTCATGGAGCAGCAGGAGTCATCCAGTGGTCATGGAGCAGCAGGAGTCATCCAGCAGAGTCATGGAGCAGCAGGAGTCATCCAGTAGTCATGGAGCAGCAGGAGTCATCCAGCAGAGTCATGGAGCAGCAGGAGTCATCCAGTAGAGTCATGAAGCAGCAGGAGTCATCCAGAAGGGTCATGGAGCAGCAGGAGTCATCCATTAGTCATGGAGCAGCAGGAGTCATCCAGGAGTCATGGAGCAGGAGTCATCCAGTAGAGTCATGGAGCAGCAGGAGTCATCCAGTAGTCATGGAGCAGCAGGAGTCATCCAGTAGAGTCATGGAGCAGCAGGGGTCATCCAGTAGAGTCATGGAGCAGCAGGAGTCATCCAGTAGTCATGGAGCAGCAGGAGTCATCCAGTAGAGTCATGGAGCAGCAGGAGTCATCCAGTAGAGTCATGGAGAAGCAGGAGTCATCCAGTAGAGTCATGGAGCAGTAGGAGTCATCCAGTAGAGCCATGGAGCAGCAAGAGTCATCCAGTAGTCATAGAGCAGCAAGAGTCATCCAGCAGAATCATGGAGCAGCAGGAGTCATCCAGTAGAGTCATGAAGCAGCAGGAGTCATCCAGAAGAGTCATGGAGCAGCAGGAGTCATCCAGGAGTCATGGAGCAGCAGGAGTCATCCAGTAGTCATGGAGCAGCAGGAGTCATCCAGTAGAGTCATGGAGCAGCAGGGGTCATCCAGTAGAGTCATGGAGCAGCAGGAGTCATCCAGTAGTCATGGAGCAGCAGGAGTCATCCAGTAGAGTCATGGAGCAGCAGGAGTCATCCAGTAGAGTCATGGAGAAGCAGGAGTCATCCAGTAGAGTCATGGAGCAGTAGGAGTCATCCAGTAGAGCCATGGAGCAGCAAGAGTCATCCAGTAGTCATAGAGCAGCAAGAGTCATCCAGCAGAATCATGGAGCAGCAGGATTCATCCAGTAGAGTCATGAAGCAGCAGGAGTCATCCAGAAGAGTCATGGAGCAGCAGGAGTCATCCAGTAGAGTCATGGAGCAGTAGGAGTCATCCAGCAGAGTCATGGAGCAGCAGGAGTCATCCAGTAGAGTCATGGAGCAGCAGGGGTCATCCAGTAGAGTCATGGAGGAGCAGGAGTCATCCAGTAGAGTCATGGAGAAGCAGGAGTCATCCAGTAGAGTCATGGAGCAGCAGGAGTCATCCAGTAGAGCCATGGAGCAGCAAGAGTCATCCACTAGTCATAGAGCAGCAAGAGTCATCCAGCAGAATCATGGAGCAGCAGGAGTCATCCAGTAGAGCCATGGAACAGCAGGAGTCATCCAGTAGAGTCATAGAGCAGCAGGTCACCCAGTAGAATCGTGGAGCAGCAGGAGTCATTCAGTAGAGTCATGGAGCAGCAGGAGTCATTCAGTAGAGTCATGGAGCAACAGGAGTCATCCGGTAGAATCATGGAGCGGCAGGAGACATCCAGTAGAGTCATGGAGCAGCAGGAGTCATTCAGTAGAGTCATGGAGCAACAGGAGTCATCCAGTAGAGTCATGGAGCAGCAGGAGTTATGCAGCAGAGTTATGGAGTAGCAGAAGTCATCCTGTAGAGTCATGGAGCAGCAGGAGTTATCCAGCAGCGTCATGGAGCAGCAGGAGTCATCCAGCAGTCATGGAATAGCAGGAGTTATCCAGTAGAGTCACGTAGCAGCAGGAGTCATCCACCAGAGTCATGGAGCAGCAGGAGTCATCCAGTAGAGTCATGGAGCAGGAGTCATCCAGTAGAGTCATCGAGCAGCAGGAGTCATCCACTA
>NC_091316.1:15554902-15599902 GCF_038502225.1 Cherax quadricarinatus
GGTTAAACAGTGACGAGGGGACAGGAAGGTCAAACAGTGACGAGAGGACAGGAAGGTCAAACAGTGACGAGAGCACAGGAAGGTCAGTGACGAGAGGACAGGAAGGTCAAACAGTGACGAGAGGACAGGAAGGTCAAACAGTGACGAGAGAACAGGAAGGTCAAACAGTGACGAGGGGACAGGAAGGTCAAACAGTGACGAGGGGACAGGAAGGTCAAACAGTGACGAAGGGACAGGAAGGTCAGTGACGAGGGGACAGGAAGGTCAAACAGTGACGAGAGGACAGGAAGGTCAAAAAGTAACGAGAGGACAGGAAGGTCAAACAGTGACGAAGGGACAGGAAGGTCAAACAGTGACGAGAGGACAGGAAGATCAAAAAGTAACGAGAGGACAGGAAGGTCAAACAGTGACGAGAGGACAGGAAGGTCAAGCAGTGACGAGAGGACAGGAAGGTCAAACAGTGACGAGAAGATAGGAAGGTCAAACAGTGACGAGAGGACAGGAAGGTCAAACAGTGACGAGAGGACAGGAAGGTCAAAAAGTAACGAGAGGACAGGAAGGTCAAACAGTGACGAGAGGACAGGAAGGTCAAACAGTGACGAGAGGACAGGAAGTTCAAACAGTGACGAGAGGACAGGAAAGTCAAAAGATGACTAGAGGACAGGAAGGTCAAACAGTGACGAGAGGACAGGAAGGTCAAAAAGTAACGAGAGGACAGGAAGGTCAAACAGTGACGAGAGGACAGGAAGGTCAAACAGTGAGGAGAGGACAGGAATGTCAAACAATAGTGGCGAAGGGACATGAAGAGCAAATAACAATGACGAGAGGAAAGTAAGGTCAGACAACATAGTGACGGGTAAAGTGTACGGTCACACAGGTGACAAGGAGACAGTTAATGTCACCCAACATAGTAACAAGGAGACAGCAAGTTACAGAACATAGTGACGAGGAGACAGTTAATGTCACACAACAGTGACGAAGAGACAGTTACAGAACACAGTGACGAGGAGACAGTAAGTCCACACAACACAGAGGGGAAGTGAAGATCACATAGTTAAGATCAAGAGGAAGTTCATGAGATTCAACATAATTACCCAACTGCATGAATTTTGGATGCCCGGCACATCTGGATATCAAAGTGAAAACCAGAAGATACTCGGATTATAATCGTCACTCAAAGGCTAGACCTACACAGTGAGGCAGAAAGTCTGAGCCGGGTCCTTCAGCCAGCTCCTCAGGAGGAGCACGACACTACTTTTAAGATCTTCAATATGATATGACAAAGGCTCCCATCAACAGAAACTAAACCCATTTCTTCTGACAAACAAAATATCACCGTCAGCAATCGTGTTGCATTTTTTCAGTGTCTTAATATGAGGGCACTACATTAGCACACGAAGAAAAACAGTTCGAAAGAATTCTTCTTAATGTTAATAAGGGATGACACCCTGTTTCTTCCTTCATTTAGTAAAATACAGAAAGGTTCTCTGAGTGGGAGACCGTCTAGCGAAACATAGCCCACTTCGTGTTCTCGTCGACAGCAACTTGCAAAAGTCGACCATTCACGTCGAGACCGACATTTTGCGAGATAACACCCATAATACTACTAAAAGCAACCAGATGAGATGCTTCAGCATCTCAATACACTTCCTTGTGGGACTCTCTCACGGGATAAAACTCGCACCTGACAAAAAATGAATTTATCTTTAATAAGGATTACCAACCTTCGTTTGTAACGTTCTGTCCTGTAAATATTACTCGATAAACAAGAAGCGACCTCTCAGGCATATTTTATTTTGTTGCTCCTATTAAACAATACCTCCAGTGGTATCGTAGGCGTTTTCACCTCAAAGACTAGTGGAATTATACGTGGTCACGACCGACATTTTTTTTCTTTATTATAGCTAGATAGTTTCACAAAAAGTATCTATATCAGAGCGGAACTTATGAAAGCTAAATTGAACCTAAGCAAAACAAATGTGCACCTAGATGCCATACTGAACGATTTTTAATGATCTTTTCTAGCACTAGACACTACCCAGCTCTTTTCTAGCACTAGACACTGCCCAGCTCTTTTCTACCACTAAACACTACCCAGCTCTTTTCTAGCACTAGACACTACCCGTCTCTTTTCTAGCACTACACTACCCAGCTGTTTTCTACCACTAGACACTACCCAGCTCTTTTCTAGCACTAGACACTGCCCAGCTCTTTCCCAACACTAGATACTACTCAGCTCTTTTTCAGCACTAGACACTACCCAGCTAGAGAAAAGCGAGCAAAACAAAGTGCCTCCAAAAATATGGGACAACATTGACTGTACATTCCAACACAGGCCAAGAAAGGCAGCCATATACGCTTGAGGGAGAATCTAGAGCAAAACAGAATCTCTGATATATCTACCCTTAAAAAAATTGCTTTCTGTTATGTCTCCCATTTCTTGGTGCGTATTTCTAAACCGCTGTGTCCTCTTCACATGGAACTTCGAGCAGCTCAGATGATAAAAATTTCCTGGTCGCTAATTATAGACAGATCTCGGAGTGAAGATATCTATATTTATCAAAGCAACACCTTTTCTCTTGAGTATTGGAACACACTTTGATATGTGAATATTTGCAACTTCTACCATCGATGCAAATTTCCATGGCGTAATGTTTACACATTCCCTCTGCTTTACGTTTTCCTGCTGCAGCTTCGACTTTGTCTAGTGTGTTTTCTCTTTGATCTCCCTGTCCATCATACCCTGAATATATTGCTAGTGCTTCACCATGTATCCCATGTGTACAATTATGTATCACTGATTTTGATTCGCCTGTGTTTCCCTGTACCTGTAATTTCTCACGTGTATTTCAGCCACACCTGTGCTACTCTGCATGTGTTTCCAACAGCTGTGCTATTTTTTTTTTTTATTCGCCGGTATTCTCCCGGCCCGGGTCTTTTCCAAGTAGTGGTGACCCGGCCTTGGCTCCCTATCTGGGGAGTGTCTCGAGACTTAAGTCTCCCATGGGAGGAGGTACAGTACCTCCTCATCTTTGGGACCAAGTGTCCCCAGGCCTAGCCACATTCCCCGCCCTCACGGGGCTCGTATGGAGAAGCTAGGCCTCTGGTCTGCCATCTACCCCGCCTCAAAGGGGCTCGTGGGGATGGCAGTCTTATGAGCTGCAGATGGTAGCAAGCTCAGGCCTCTCTTGACCTTTTTGAGCTGTGCTATTCAGCATCCGTCTTTCCATCTCACCTCTGCTACTCGACATATGTGCTTCTCACATATATGTGTTATTTTGCCTGTGTTTCACTCTCACCTGTATCCTCTTATCATTTCTTCACTTCCTCATCTCCCATGTATGTATAGGATATCTGGTAATTTCTCCATGAAAGATATTTTTTTTGTGTTCACTGTTATCATTTACTACGTATATTTTACCGTCTTCTCTATCGTCCCTCACAGATCCAAAAATACTTCCTTTCTTCAATGTCGTTACTTGTGCTGGGTGACACTTCCCAGCATTACAGATGACATCTCCCATGGCAGAGAATACATAGTTTGCCTCTTTTTCGTTTGAACTCATCCTCACACTTTGTACAGATTTTAATCGGGATTTATATTTTTCCAGTTGTGTAGGCTTGGTGCATCTCTTGCAACAATTTATCCAGTACATAGATAGAATTTAGACTTACTGTGAACTCTGGAGAAATGTGGCACAGCGCTGTGTCCCCAGAGATGAACCATGAGGACGAAAAGGGGGTATAATTGTTTGTCACTGACATATGGCTGACTATGGAAAAATAAACACATAAGCAGTATAATGTGATCCTTTATTTTTTTTTATTTATTTATTTAAAATTTGAGCACACATACAGAGGTACAAAAAATACAGATAAGAGCAGCATGCCAAAGCCACTTATAACGTTTCGCCCACACAGTGGGCGACTTGCTTGTGACTTCATAAAGCCCACTATGTGGGCGAAACGTTGTCAACAAAGGATCACATTATACTGCTTATGTGCTTGTTTTTCCATTGTGTCGGTATTTTATACCATTTATTCCCATGGCTGACTGTGTTATCCCACGCTGGACTAATATTATTTGGCTATACTACAGTATTCTGTTAACTCAAAACATATTATGACTCCTTTGAGACGTCTGGCAACTCACACAAGAGCTCCCGACATCTGACGTCTGCAGCAGTGGGGCACACTTGCATGTTTGATGTGTATACCGCAGGGTACATGATACAACTACGCTGTTTACCCGAAAGTATCTCACATATGTTAATCTTGGCGTATCTCCTAAGCAGGTTAAACTGATACGAAATATACGGAAAACTAAAGAGACTTAGAGTCGAGGCACTGGAGACATCTGTCAACTCGGCATTGTTATTTACTTCACCTGAGGATGCTAAGTGTATCAAGACAACGGCACAACGTTACCAACACAACAGGAAAAAGGGTACTAAAATAACAGGACAAGGGCGCCAAGACAACAGGATTAGGGGTACCAAAACAACAGGATTAGAGGTACCAAAACAACAGGACAAGGTTACCAAGCAGGTTATGGGTACCAAAACATCAAGACAAGGTTACCAAACAGGCCATGGGTACCAAAACAACAGGACAAGGGTGCCAAGAAAACAGGACGGGGCACCAAGACAACAATAGGGAGCCACACTGAGAAGAAACATGACAACAAACTGGAGCAACACGAAACTTATTATGTTGACATTATTGGTAAGGAATGTGTTATAGAGGTTGAGGTGCCAGGTGGGCCAGAGCCAGGCACCTCACTGCACCACCTGGCACTGCTCACCCTCCACCACCACTGAGCATCCACCACCACTGCTTACCCACCCACTACCACCACCAATGAACTACTTCCACTACTTACCACCAAAACCACACTGATCCACCATTACACGAAGATCCAACGAGGCTTCCACAGAAAACACATTCACCATCACTAGACTGAAGTTTACAAATCAATGTCCCACTTCCCCAGTTCTGCAAAACACATACAACATACTTCCAACTCAAACCCAGCTAACCAGTTTTCTTAAATCCCTTTGTGGATATTACCACACTCATGCTCTAACAGAATGTTAAACCCCAAAATTAAATGACATTTGCCCAGAATAACCACGCTCACACATGCCTGCTTGATACCTAATCCCCTACTTCATAAAGCCAACTTCACACCCTACTTCCATCCACCTCAGATTTATATCAGACTAACTTTCACCAACCTTATTTTAATAATCAACCATTTAACAAACCCCGCCCGTGGTATGATTTATTTAACAAACCCTTTTCCATCCTTTCCAGTATGCTTGCCATACCTCCCCTACAATCTTCAAATTTCTTTACTCTGTTCTTTTCCTATTTTACACACCAAACATTGATCTCAGACAAGACATTTTCACTACCTTCTCTTCGCTGCAACATGGGAACCTCATTACTCACACCCATACTAAGTACTTACATCACTATACTCTTTTATTTGTGTGTGTGTGTCCACTGGCAGAATTATATTTTCACAGACTCATCAACACTACATTTTCTTTCATCTATTCTGTGATTCACCTCACCTTTCACAAACCCATGTGCCGACATATCCAACAGCAAATATCTAAAAACATTTACGTCTATACTCCCTCCTTCCAGTCTGATGTTCAGCTTTCCATATCGTTTAACCTTCATCACATTGCTCTGTTTCGTGTTCACACATTTTTCTTTATCACACTTCTCCCATCCTCCACTTGCTTCTGCATCTTCTCTTCAGAATCTCACAACGACACTATCACCAATAAAACGTAACAACTCTCGCTTTACATTACATTCATTACTGTTAAAGCTAAACTTTTCCTGAGACACAAGCATTCACCTGTTTAACAACTATTTTCCCACACATTCAACAACTAGGGAGTATCACATGCTGTCAAAAGCCTACTTTTACAGGAAAATATTCATTATTTCCTATATTCCCTAACTCGAGCTTCACTCTTCCTCATAAACACACAGCCATCACAACCTAACTGATAAAGCACTTGTAGCAGGAAGCTGTCCAGCTTGTTCTTAAACACCAGTCATGTTCGAGAAGAATATAAGAATCGAGGAACACTGCAGCAGGCCTTCTGGCCCATATTAGACAGCTCCTTCTGAAAACCAACCATTCCCACCTACCTTATTATGTAACCTTTCCCCAAAGTTACCCAAGAATTTGCTTCAATACTTCAAGTACTAATCAAACCACGCCCTTCCCACTCATATATTTGTCTTAAAATTTTTTTAAAGCTACCCAAAGTTTAAGCTTCTATTACCCTACTAAGAAGTTTATTCCAGTCGCCGAAAACTCTGAAAACCAATACTTCCCTACGTCCTGTCTAAATCTAAATTTATCTAACATAAATTCATTATTTCAATTTCTTGATTTGATATCCTCAGTACTTTATATATATCGCCTTTGTATTTCTGATACATGTTGGTAGTATGCTGGAGTCATATCAAGGATGTTGACACGGTGTTCTCTAACTGAACTCAATGGATTTTTTCTATTCTTTCCTCTATATCTTTCATTCCAGCGTCTTCCATGTATATATTAGCAAATTTTATCACTCTCTTCTCCGTTCCAGAGAGAACAATCCAAGTGGACGAGCGTGATGACCAAGTGTGAACTAAAGGTCACTACAGTGACAAGTGTAAACTGAAGGTCACTGCAGCGACAAATGCAAACTAAAAGGTCAGTGCAGTGACAAGTGTGAACCTAGTCACTGCAATGATATTAGCGTGTCACACCCTCAAACACAGTCCGATGGGTCATGGGTGCAGCATCATTATCTTCTTCTTCTTCTTCTGCTGCTGCTGCTGCTGCTGCTGCTGCTGCTGCTGCTGCTGCTGCTGATGATGATGATGATGATGATGATGATGGTGATGATGAGAAACAGAGGCTTGTTTTTCTTTTTATGGTGTAATGTGATTTTTTTACTGCTTGCGATATTATTATTATTATTATTATTATTATTATTATTATTATTATTATTATTATTATTAATATTTTCATCATTATTTAAAGGCACGCTGCATAATGTGAAAAATCTATTTTTTCCCCATTTTCTACGTGGTTGAATTGTGGCAATATTTTGTTCTAACATTTAATTAATCATAAAAATGATACACAATATCGACAAGTAAATGAGGAAGATAAGTGAGTATTTTATTGTCGAAACGTTTTGCCTACACAACAGAAGCGGTGGAAAAGCAAAGATGATGTAGTCAGTCTATCAAGCTTGAAGAAACACTTCGGAAGGGTCAGTCCCTCAGTCTGGAGAATTGTTCATCTTCTTAATCAAGAACAATGTGAAGTTTGAATGTGTAAATAGAAGTTTTATTTTACTACCAGAGGCGAGGTAGATCTCGATTTTCCGCGCCTCACTTCTAGATTATTATTATAATCAAGGGGGAAGCGCTAAACCCGGAGGATTATACAGCGCCTGGGGGGGGGATGTGGAAAGCATTCAGGCTTAATTCGGGGAACTGGATCACAGATCCAATTCCCTAAATCAAGAGCCCCTCACCAACATCAAGGAACCTTCCTTGAGGGGCCTCACTTCTAGAAGTATAAAAGACTCTATGCTTATTCTTCGCCTTCACACTGTTCAAGATTATGAAGCTGAACACTTCTCCAGGCTGAGAGACTGACCACCTCAAAACTACTTTAAGGTTGATGGACTGATCGCATCATTCTTTATGCTATCCTCTGCATTGGATTGAAGAAGCTTAATGAATTGGCGGAACGTTTAGAAAAAAAAAAAGATACCCAACTATTATTTGAGTGTTGGAAGGTACTGATGTAGACAAAAACTAAAGTGTCTACCAAACTGATTTACTACATTTTACCAACAGCCTGGCTGATCAAAGACTGGGCTGCAATTTGGGGACTGAGACTCGAGCCTCCACCACTTATACTGAATTTTGGATATATTGTTGGGTGGTCTCTTGCTTTGGTTTAGTGCACTGCTTGGTTAAATGCTTAGGTACGGTGTTTGGGTGGTCCAGTTGGTTTACTACCATCGCAACCACCATCAGCTGGTACTCGAGTAGGACAATTACCTGGTAATTACTAACCTACCATCACGTCCCATACGGAGGGTTCAAGCTAGTAGTTACCTGATAATGTCGGGTAACTAAACCACCAACAGACTGCACATCCACACTCGTTGGATGGCCGGTATACTCACCTAGTTGTGCTTACATAGGTCGGGTCATATTTGATAACTCACGTGTCAAGCATTAGGTACACTCTGGTCCAGAACTAAATTATACACGCTATACTGCTGCAGTGAATTTCAACGTGTATAAAGAATAATTAAATCTGTTTTGTAGCGTATAACCCACTCAAACAAACTGTCGAAAAATTATATGCTGACACTAATTACAATAACGAAGCTACTGTAACTGTGAATTAACCAGTTCAAACCTTAACTGAAACACTATCAAGCCTGTCAGCCAAATATGACAGTGAAATTCTCCCACAAATTACAGTTTGTTGGTTTCTGTCCGACTTAAGCCTCTGCAAAAATAATTATCATTCTGTGTTAGGTTCGGTAAGGTTAACGTAAATTAACTTAAGCAAATGAACATTTGTTTTGATATTAAAAATATTAATAGAAATACAAAACTACAAAGTAGCAATTTCTGTAAACCATGTGGCCAGCTGGCCCACATAACCATTACAACTTGCTTGATCTGACACTTGGCAGAGTTAGTGGCTCAGTTTCCATTTGAAGATTTTTAAAACTGTCCAGGCAATATTTCTGTTATCAGGTGAATGAGACATGTACATCTAGGTATCCTTATTGAGAGATGTTTCGCCTACGAAGAAGGTTTTGTCTAATGTCGTGCCAGCCTATTTATATGCTTCCAACCAGGTATAATTCTATACCCTAGGAAGGTTAGCAAAGATCCCACTGTGATCGCAATACAGCTTTTTACAGACTAATCTCACATCAACATGGCTCTGGTATTACTCTGAAGGGATTTGAGCCAGAGCCTGTCACAGTCATATTGTTATGAAATTCATCTGTAATAACCTGCTTTGTGGTCACACTGGTGTCCATGCTAACCATCCGAGTTGGATGAATCTTATTAAACCGTCATGGTACAGTGGTTAAAACACCGGCCTGCTAGTTTTAAGACTGACTTTACTGTGTTCAGCTACCATATATTTGCTGTGTCCCAGGATAATGACTGATGTTTTTCTTCATTCTAGTCGTTTCTGATTAAAGAATTACTTTTGTTTACTATGAACTTATTGTCTTGATATGTAATTTTGAAGCGACGAAATCTTAGCATAAGGAATTTTGGGGCAGCTTCGGTGATAACATCTGGTGGTCTGTAATTATAATTTGCGCATTTCAAGGTGAAAATATTAGCAATCTTTATCAAAACGACACCGCTGCAACATACTGGAACTATCGCAAGTGAGTTGGTATTTATATCTTATTCCATAACTGCAAATTATCCTGGTATAATACTTGTTTACTTCAACCCCTTTTGTCGTCTTCTGTGGCAGTTTTTTTTACAGTGAGGTATTCTGAGTTTTCCTGTATCTTCCTCTGAATGCTTTGTATTTTTTGCTGTTTGTTATCTTTTCGTTTTTGTTTTTGTTACTGTATCACTACACCGCATCACTATTTCTGTGTTATCTTCCTGTCCCGCACATATATTTCTACCATTACACCAGCTTTAATCATAACCAAAATTTTTAAAGGAGTGGACCGGTAAGCCAGAGGAAGGCCTCAGTCAAATGACCAAAAGCTCCAGCTGTAAGTCATCATATGATTAAGACCCTCGTTGGGAAACACTTGTCCTGTTTCCTGACAAATCTTACCTAATCTAACTAGCTTTGTGATCTGTATCTAATTCATTTGTCCTCTTTTCATATATTTTCCGTAGGCTCTCCCAAAAAAAAATCATAATCATGATTAGTGTTATTCACTTTATGTCATATCTATCCAGAGAGCTTTATCTCCCACAAATCCAGTAACATTTCCCTTGCTCATCTCACTGCTAGCAGGAGTATTAATTCCAGCGCAGGAAACATACCTGGTTTCCGCCTACCTCAAACTGGAAACCCCTTATGGCAGAACGACAAAACAATAAACCAGCCAGAACGACAAAATAATAAACCAGTCAGAACGACAAAACAATAAACCAACCATAACGGCATAATAAACCAATACATACACAATAAGCCAGCCAGGATAATACAATAATAAACAAGTCAGGACAATACAAACTAGCCAAGACAACAAAGCAATAAACCAGCAAGAACAAAAAAACAAAAAAAACAACCTGGACAACGAAACAATGAATTAGCAGGACCACATAACTTAGATCGCAAGAGGATTGCCTAATTGTTTTTTAAGTGACATAACCAAGAAGATTATGCAAATTAAATAAGATTACAGAAAGACTGCCTGAGAGATATTCAGCTCTGTTACCGCGAACACGGAAACATAATTACTTAGACCAAAAGACAACACTAAAGAATTCTTTACATGTTTACGTAGAAAGAAAAATACCAGTTACTACGAGAGAAGATTGTTAGGCGAATTAAAACATTTTAATAAAAGGCTTCGTTACATAAAGCAGCCAAGTTTAATTTACGAATTAGAAATGTATTCGAATATATCTAATCCACAAAACTTTGATGGGTCAGAAAACAATTAAATATTAGCAAACTTGCAAACCCCGTGAAATTAAAAAAAAAAAAACAGGCTGAATAAAAAGCCGGCAGGGTGGACTATTCCCAGGTAACAGTAGCCTTCAGAAAGGGATGCGTGATGTTACTACGAGCTGTTTAACATATTTATAAATTGGGTTATATAAGAAGTGAAACCTTGAGTGTTGACACAATGTGGGAATTATCACAGTTGCTCTTTGCGGGAACCTTTACGAAATGACGAATTTGGGAGGCCAAGTAAAAAAGAAAGGAAATTAAAAGAACACAGAAAAGAGGACGTTGAGGAGAACAACAAAAATATTGGCAATAAAAAATTGAACATTATATTGATGGGAAGAAGTATGGATATATATATATATATATATATATATATATATATATATATATATATATATATATATATATATATATATCTATATATATGTGTCGTGCCGAATATGTAAAACTGGTCAATTAGCAAGAACTCATTTAAAATTAAGTCCTTTCTAAAATTTTCTCTTATACGTTTAAAGATATATTTTTTTCATTAGTGTTAATGTAAAAAATTTTATTTTTGCTCCAAAAGAATCTTAGAAAACTTACCTAACCTTATTATAACAAGAACAATTTATTTTAGCCTAACTCAACTAAATATATTTTAGATTTGTTTACAGTAAATTAATACTAAACAAACACAATGAAATATATTTTTTTCGTTAGGTTCAGAATGATTTTGGTGAAATTATTGCATACACAAATTTTCACTTGTCCTATATGGCAAGATGAGCGTTGCTATTTAAGCCAAGATCGCAAGTTCTGCCTATTCGGCACGACATATATATATATATATATATATATATATATATATATATATATATATATATATATATATATATATATATATATAATATATATATATATATATATATATATATATATATATATATATATATATATATATATGTCGTGCCGAATATGTAAAACTGGTCAATTAGCAAGAATTCGTTTAAAACTAATTCCATTCTGAAATTTTCTCTTATACGTTTAAAGATATATTTTTTTCATTAATGTTAATGTAAAAATTTATAATTTTACACCAAAAGAATCTTAGAAAACTTACCTAACCTTATTATAACAAGCTCAATTTATTTTAGCCTAACCCAGCTAAATATACTTTAGATTTGTTTACCATAATTTAATATTAAACAAACACAGTGAAATATATTTTTTTCGTTAGGTTCAGAATAATTTTGGGGAAATTATTGCATACACAAATTTTCACTTGTCCTATATGGCAAGTTGAGCGTTGCTATTTAAGCCAAGATCGCAAGTTCTGCCTATTCGGCACGACATATATATATACATACATATATATATATATATATATATATATATATATATATATATATATATATATATATATATATATATATATATATGTGTGTGTGTGTGTGTGTGTGTGTGTGTGTGTGTGTGTGTGTGTGTGTGTGTGTGTGTGTGTGGGTGTGTGTGTTTGTGGGTGTGTGTGTGTGTGGGTGTGTGTGTGTACTCACCTAATTGTGGTTGCAGGGGTCGAGTCGTAATCATGGCCCCCTCCTCTTCACTGGTCGCTAGTAGGTCACTCTTCTTGCTCCATGAGCTTTATCATACCTCTTCTTAAAGCTATGTATTGGATCCTGCCTCCACTACATCACTTCCCAGACTATTCCACTTCCTGACAACTCTGTGACTGAAGAAATACTTCCTAACATCCCTGTGATTCATCTGAGTCTTCAACATCCAACTGTGACCCCTTGTTGCTGTGTCCCATCTCTGGAACATCCTGTCTCTGTCCACCTTGTCGATTCCTCTCAGTATTTTATATGTCGTTATCATATCCCCCTTATCTCTCCTGCCCTCCAGTGTAGTCAGGTCGATTTCCCTTAACCTCTCCTCGTAGGACATGGCCCTTAGCTCCGGGATTCGTCTTGCAAACCTTAGCGCTATCTTTAGTTTCCTTACATGCTTGGATAGGTGTGAGTTCCAAACTGGTGCCACATACTCCAATATAGGCCTAGCGTACACGGTGTACAGGGTCCTGAATGATTCCTTATTAAGATGTCGGAATGCTGTTTTTTAAGTTTGCTAGCCGCCCGTATGCTGCAGCAGTTATTTGGTTGATGTGCGCCTCAGGAGATGTGCCTGGTGTTATACTCACCTCAAGATCCTTTTCCTTGTGTGAGGTTTGTAATCTCTGATTCCTTACACTGTACTCCGTTTGCGGTCTTCTTTGCCCTTCCCCAATCTTCATGACTTTGCACTTGGTGGGGTTGAATTACATTAGCCAGTTCCTGGACCAGGCTTGCAGCCTGTCCAGATCCCTTTGTAGTGTATGTGTGCGTGTGTGTTAGTTTCCATTTTGTTACCATTTTGTCCAAGGCACATGTCGATTAAACAATATGCCTGTGTGTGTGTACTCACCTAATTGTACTCACCTAATTGTGGCTGCAGGGGTCGAGACTCAGCTCCTGGCCCCGCCTCTTCACTGATCGCTACTAGGTCCTCTCTCTGCTTCCTGAGCTTTGTCATACCTCGTCTTAAAGCTATGTATGGTTCCTGCCTCCACTACGTCACTTGCTAAGCTATTCCACTTCCTGACGACTCTATGACTGAAGAAATACTTCCTAACATCCCTTTGATTCTTCTGTGTCTTCAGCTTCCAACTGTGTTGCTGTGTCCAGTCTCTGGAACATCTTGTCTTTGTCCACCTTGTCAATTCCTCTCAGTATTTTGTAAGTCGTTATCATGTCCCCCCTATCTCTCCCGTCCTCCAGTGTCGTCAGGTTGATTTCCCTTAACCTCTCCTCGTAGGACATACCTCTTAGCTCTGGGACTAGTCTTGTGGCAAACCTTTGCACTTTCTCTAGTTTTTTTTACATGCTTGGCTAGGTGTGGGTTCCAAACTGGTGCTGCATACTCCAATATGGGCCTAACGTACACGGTGTACAGGGTCCTGAACGACTCCTTATTAAGATGTCGGAATGCTGTTCTGAGGTTTGCCAGGCGCCCATATGCTGCATCAGTTATTTGGTTGATGTGCGCTTCAGGAGATGTGCCTGGTGTTATACTCACCCCAAGATCTTTTTCCTTGAGTGAGGTTTGTAGTCTTTGGTCCCCTAGACTGTACTCCGTCTGCGGTCTTCTTTGCCCTTCCCAATCTTCATGACTTTGCACTTGGTGGGATTGAACTCCAGGAGCCAATTGCTGGACCAGGTCTGCAGCCTGTCCAGATCCCTTTGTAGTTCTGCCTGGTCTTCGATCGAATGAATTCTTCTCATCAACTTCACGTCATCTGCAAACAGTGACACCTCAGAGTTTATTCCTTCTGTCATGTCGTTCACAAATACCAGAAACAGCACTGGTCCTAGGACTGACCCCTGTGGGACCCCGCTGGTCACAGGTGCCCACTCTGACACCTCGCCACGTACCATTACTCGCTGCTGTCTTCCTGACAAATATTCCCTGATCCATTGTAGTGCCTTCCCTGTTATCCCTGCTTGGTCCTCCAGTTTTTGCACTAATCTCTTGTGTGGTACTGTGTCAAACGCCTTCTTGCAGTCCAAGAAAATGCAATCCACCCGCCCCTCTCTCTCTTGTGTTACTGCTGTCACCTTGTCATAGAACTCCAGTAGGTTTGTGACACAGGATTTCCCGTCCCTGAAACCATGTTGGGTGCTGTTGATGAGATCATTCCTTTCTAGGTGTTCCACCACTCTTCTTCTGACAATCTTCTCCATGACTTTGCATACTATACATGTCAGTGACACTGGTCTGTAGTTTAGTGCTTCATGTCTGTCTCCTTTTTTAAAGATTGGGACTACATTTGCCGTCTTCCATGCCTCAGGTAATCTCCCTGTTTCGATAGATGTATTGAATATTGTTGTTAGGGGTACACATAGCACCTCTGCTCCTTCTCTCAGGACCCATGGAGAGATGTTATCTGGCCCCATTGCCTTTGAGGTATCTAGCTCACTCAGAAGCCTCTTCACTTCTTCCTCGGTTGTGTACCGTGTCCAGCACCTGGTGATGTGCCACACCTCTCCGTCCCTCTGGAGCCCCTTCTGTCTCCTCTGTGAACACTTCTTTGAATCTCTTGTTGAGTTCCTCACATACTTCACGGTCATTTCTTGTTGTCTATCCTCCTTCCTTCCTTAGCCTGATTACCTGGTCCTTGACTGTTGTTTTCCTCCTGATGTGACTGTATAACAGGTTCGGGTCAGATTTGGCTTTCGCTGCTATGTTGTTTTCATATTGTCGTTGGGCCTCCCTTCACCTTTGGGTGAACCATGGGCTCATCCTGGCTTTTTCATTATTCCTGTTTCCCTTGGGTACAAACCTCTCTTCAGCCTCTTTGCACATTGTTGCTACATATTCCATCATCTCATTAACTGGCTTCCCTGCCAGTTCTCTGTCCCACTGAACCTCGTGCAGGAAGTTCCTCATTCCCGTGTAGTCCCCTTTCCTGTAGTTTGGTTTCATTTGTCCTGGCCTTCCTGCTTCCCCCTCCACTTGTAGCTCTACTGTGTATTCGAAGCTCAAAACCACATGATCGCTGGCCCCAAGGGGTCTTTCATATGTGATGTCCTCAATATCTGCACTGCTCAAGATGAATACTAAGTCCAGTCTTGCTGGCTCATCCTCTCCTCTCTCTCTTGTAGTGTCCCTTACGTGTTGGTACATGAAGTTTTCCAGTACCACCTCCATCATCTTAGCCCTCCATGTATCTTGGCCCCCATGTGGCTCCAAGTTCTCCCAGTTGATCTCCTTGTGGTTAAAGTCGCCCATGATCAGGAGCTTTGCCCTGCATTCATGAGCTCTTCTGGCCACTGCAGCCAGTGTGTCAACCATCGCTCTATTGTTCTGGTCATACTCATGCCTTGGTCTCCTGCTGTTCTGTGGTGGGTTATATATCACTGCAATTACCACCTTGGGACCTCCAGAGTGAAGCGTTCCCGCTATGTAATCACTTTCTTCTCCGCTGTCTCCTCTCTCCAGCTCATCAAAATTCCATCGGTGTTTGATCAGCAGTGCCACTCCTCCACCCCCCCTGTTCCTTCTGTCTTTCCTCAGGATCTGGTATCCCGTTGGAAAGATGGCATCTGTTATCATACCTGTAAGCTTGGTTTCTGTGAGCGCTATGATGTCTGGTGATGTCTCTTTGACTCTTTCGTGCCACTCCTCCCACATGTTTGTTATTCCATCAGCGTTTGTGTACCATACCTTCAGTTTCCTTTCCAATACTGTGGTTTGGGGGGCCTGTGGGGGTGGGAGACCTGGTAGCATACTGTGGGATTCTATGATTGGGGGTCAGGTGGAAGCTGTGGGTATGGATTGTAGTTTGTGTTGGGATGGTGTGATAGGTTGTGGGGTTCTGAGGATAGTTGTTTGTGTGCTTGCCCTTGCTTCTCTGTTCTGCTCTGACTGACCTCTGCTGATTCCATCCTTGTTTCCTTTCCTATCTCCTTTCGCTTTTTTGTCCTCTCCCTCAGCTGCTGTCTCTCTGTTTGTGTTCTGTCTCTGTGTAGGAACACCTTCTTGTACTCTTCCGAGTTTTTCAACCTTGGTTTCTCTTGAAGGGTCCTGTTCCTCACTGTTTCTGTCCTGAGAATCAGCTTGATCGGTCAGTTTCTCCCCTTCACGTACCCCCCTATTCTCTGAAAATTTACAATCTCGTCCATGTCTTCTCCCCCTATTTCCGTGATGATTTTCCCAATCTCCTTTCTTTCTTCCTGCCGTCTTTCAGTGTCTTTTCCTCTCTCTCCCGAAGCCCATGGAGAAACACTGATTTTGCCCTTTCCTCCTCCCATTGCCTCTCTCTCTGTGACTCTGGTTCCTGTCTGTATATGGTCATTTTCTCCCTTGATTTTTCCAGTGGCTCTTGGTAGCATGGTTGTGTCTCAGCATTCGACTTATCTCCCTCTCTATCTGCACCCAGCTGCTCTTTCCTTTTACTCCCTGACCCTTCTTTGCAGGCTGATATGACCTTAGCATAATTCATATCTCCTTCCTTCCTGTTCATCCTCTCAGTTTCATATGCTGTGTCTTTTCTGGTCACTGCCCCTGAGACTTGCTTCAGCCTGTGTACCTCAAACTCTAGGACCCTTACCCTGTCTACTGCAGTTTCGTCTTGTGCCTCCCATTTCTTCGTCTCCTTCTCCAACCTCTTTTCCCATTCCGCAGAGAGCTCTTTCTCCATTTTTTCAGAAAGCTCTCTTAATTTTCTCTCCCATTCTTGCTCCATCCTTCTCCACTGCTCCTCCATCCATTCCTCCCTACCAATACCATTGTCATCTGATCCCTGATTCTTACGAGTCCCATCCATTTTTTTTTTTTTTTTTTAGTAAAAGAAAGAGAGAGAGAGAGGGAGAGAGGAAGAGAGAGAGAGAGAGAGAGAGAGAGAGAGAGAGAGAGAGAGAGAGAGAGAGAGAGAGAGAGAGAGAGAGAGAGAGAGAAAGGGGAAAGGTAGAAGGAGAGGGGGAGAGTGAAAAGGAAAAGGGGGAGAGAGTGAAAGAGAGGAGAGAAGGAAAAGATAGGAGGAGAGAGGGGAGAGAGAAGGGAAGAGAGAGAGAGAGAGAGAGAGAGAGAGAGAGAGAGAGAGAGAGAGAGAGAGAGAGAGAGAGAGAGAGAGAGAGAGAGAGAGAGAGGAAGAGAGAGGAAGAGAGAGGAAGAGAGAGGAAGAGAGAGGAAGAGAGAGGAAGAGAGAGGAAGAGAGAGGAAGAGAGAGGAAGAGAGAGAAGAAGAGAAAAGAGGAAGAGAAAAAGAGGAAGAGAGAGAGAGGAAAAGAGAGAGGAAGAGAGAAAGAGGAAGAGAGAGAGAAAAAGAGGAAGAGAAAGGGAGAGAGAGGAATAGAGAGAGGAAGAGACAGAAAGTGTAAGAGAGAGAGAGAGAAGAATAGAGAAGAATAGATAGAGAGAAGAATAGAGAGAGAAGAATAGAGAGAGAGAGAGAGGAAGAGACAGAAAGCATAAGAGAGAGAGAGAGAGAAGAATAGAGAGAGAGAAGAATAGAGAGAGAGAGAGGAAGAGAGGAAAAGAGACAAAGAGAAATAGAGAGAGAGGAAGGGAGAGAAAGATTAAGAGAGAGAGAGAGAGGAAGAGACAGAGAGTAAGAGAGATAGAGAGAGAGAGAGAGAGAGAGAGAGAGAGAGAGAGAGAGAGAGAGAGAGAGAGAGAGAGAGAGAGAGAGAGAGAGAGAGAAGAATAGAGAGAGAGAGATAGGAAGAGAGGAAAAGAGACAAAGAGAAGGAGAGAGAAGGAAGGGTTAGAGGGTCAATTCACATAAAGGTGTGAAATCCTGTATATGTGTGTGTATGTGTATGTGTGTGTGTATGTGTGTGTGTGTGTGTGTGTGTGTGTGTGTGTGTGTGTGTGTGTGTGTGTGTGTGTGTGTGTGTGTGTGTGTGTGTGTGTGTGTGTGTGTGCTACAGCTATTTAAGTGCCTAACAGCAGATCCTGTTCTCACCTAGTGTGCGTGTGTGTTTGTATGTGTGCGTTTATGTAAGCAGTCCTTATTTCCCTCGTATGTACTACATACGTTTTGCATATGTACCCTATCTCTTGGTTTCCACTGTACTGTCTTGTGTGCCTAAAATTACGTAAATTCACATAAAGGTGTGAAATCCTGTATGTGTGTGTGTGTGTGTGTGTGTGTGTGTGTGTGTGTGTGTGTGTGTGTGTGTGTGTGTGTGTGTGTGTGTGTGTGTGGTGTGTGTGTGGTGTGTGTGGTTGGTGTGTGTGTGGTTGGTGTGTGTGTGTGGTTGGTGTGTGTGTGTGGTTGGTGTGTGTGTGTGTGGTTGGTGTGTGTGTGTGTGGTTGGTGTGTGTGTGTGTGTGTGTGTGTGTGTGTGTGTGTGTGTGTGTGTGTGTGTGTGTGTGTGTGTGTGTGTGTGTGTGTGTGTGTGTGTGTTTTAGAAAACTGTTAAACTGTCTTGTACTTCCACAGATCTAGTAATAATATGCAATTTCTTCTTAATTATATAAAAAAATAAATCTTATTCCTAGAGCAGCAGATGCACTAGAGTTAAGAAACTTTCTAGCACGTCAAGAACCAAAACAAAAAACATGAACTAGGAAATAATTCCATTATCTATATACCTTGGTTTAAAATGAATGTACAAGAAAAAAACAGAACTCGGCAAAACTAGGATTTTTCACATGAACAAAGGTTCATTATTCAGTGGGTGAACTTAAAAAGACAGTAACGCTGGTTCATTATCCAGTGGGTGAACCAGAACTGACTAACACTAGTTCATTATCCAGCGGAAGAGAGCGATAAATTCTCGGTCTGCACTCTGGTCCTGAGTTTGTAGTGCCAATTTCCCCAGACAAACGTGGACAGATCTTAGAAAACAGAAAGAAAATGTGAGGTTAAAGCTTTGTTTCTGGGGCTCTGCCAGAACAGCGTGATGAAAAAAATACAAACTCGATTCTTGTGGGGTTTTTAACAGGACTTCCCATTGAGGCGCTGATCATTTAGAAAGGAAGGTGGTATATGGATCTGAAGAGCACTTTTAACCTGGCAGACAACTCAGTATTCTTGGAATAAAAAAATAAAATACAGAACGTACATAAGAGAACCTTCAGTAAAACTAGTAACAAAAATACTTCTACTAGTACTACAAAAAAAAAAAAAAAAAAAAAAAAAAAAAAAAATAAACTATCACAACAGTGGTGAAAAAATACAAGGGTTGCATGAAAGATTTTTACCTGGACAAGGTTTTGTTATGTGTAGAAGTGTATCAAGTTAAGATTTGGTGAAGCTCTGAACAAAGCAAAACGCTGTCCTTATAACTAATTGTCTTGCAGTCTGTCTCATCGAGGAACAGGAATAGGGAAAAGACAAGGAGAGGGATTGGAAGGAGGGCGATAGGGAGAAGAGGAATAGGGAAAAAGTGAGACAGAAGGTAGAGGGAAGGAAGGGGGATTGTTGACAGCCAGCCAGCAAGGTGGAACCACCAACATGCTCATCCATTCACTAACATACACAAACGCACGCGCTTAATGCCTCCTCCACACTAAAAGAGCAAAGCGTAAGAGAAGGAAAATGACAACACTGGGATGAAGGGCGTGCCTTGCCTCTCTTGATGCTCTCAACCAAACCTTCGGTATGCACCTGCACACTAAAGCTATATTTGTATTTGCTGTCACTGTTTCCTTTATTTCTGAGCACAAGGTCAGCAAACAAGCTTGCACGTTCAATCTACTCGGGGTATCTCTGGTCCCCAGCATTTTTTTTTATGTTAGTGAGGACACGAGGCACCCCACTGCTCACTTTTGGCAAGCCTTCGAGCTCTACTCAAACAAAACATGAAGTCCAAATACTCCATAATAAATACAGCAGCTGCGTGATAGCTACAAAAGCTCTCATAAAGCTCTATGGTAGAGAAGCGATGCAGAATAAAACTCAGAATAATAAATACACAAAACCAAAACATAGTAAGGTTGTGGAATAAATGATTCACTGTCAGTGATAACTGCGCCGGTGCAAAACTTTAGCAGTGTATAATAATTGTTTATAACCTCAGAAGCAGAAATTCTTGAAGTTACCAACATTAGTATTTTCAGAGCCCATTTTAACATGAAAAATACGAACTGTATTTATATATTTATAGAAAGAAAGGGTTAACATGTATGAGGTCAACATACGTTGAAAGATGTATAATGATTGCAAAGCATAATGATTGCTAGCATTAACTTGTACTCAATGGAGCGCAGGCGAGAAATATACATCATAATCTACACCTAGAAGATCCTGGAGGGACTGGTCCCTAATCTGCACAGAGAAATCACTCCCTACGAAAGCAAAAGACTTGGCAGGCGATGCAACATACCCCCATTAAAAAGTAGGGGCGCCATTAGTACACTAAGAGAAAACACAATAAGTGTCCAGGGCCCAAGACTGTTCAACAGCCTCCCACTAGCCATAAGGGGAATTACCAATAAACTCCTGGTTGTTTTCAAGAGCGAGCTGGACAGATACCTAAAGTTGGTGCCGGATCAACCGGGTTGTGGACTACGTGCGGCCAGCAGTAACAGCCTCGTTGATCAGGCCCTGATCCACCAGGAGGCCTCGTCATGGACCTGGCCGCGAGGGCGTTGATCCCCGGAATACCCTCCAGGTAGACTTCAGGTAGACTTTGAGAAGGTAAGAAAGAGAATGGAGAAGAAGGATGAGGAAAGCACTGATGATTAATAGAAGGATAAGGAACAGAATGGTGAGGAAGAGGAATAAGGAAAACATAAAAGCATCTTATCTTGCAAGTTGTCCCGTTGAGCACTTCCTCACAGCCTCACTTTTATGCCTGGCTATGTTTTCACTATTACAAATACAATAACACATCTTTTCCCTTCACAGCACAAAACAATATGATATCGCCTGAGCGCCTAATACGTCCAAGAGTGGCAAGAACATTAGGTCACTCCAGTTGTAACCAAGGTGCAGGTAATGCAAGTAATTATTTGTATAATGAATAGAAGAAAGAGCCTAAGCATCATAAAGTACACGTCACGACTTGAATGGCTTACAACAGCTTAATAATGCAGTTATTACTTGGTGACCCGCTACACCCATGTTCATACTGGCATTTTATTCGTCATTAGAAATATGAAAATTACTCCTGATGTGGGTCTTTGTCATATGATGACCAGCTCAGTGAAACTTTTGGTTATATGACCGAGACCTTCCGCTGACTTTCCGGTCAATCCCGTAAGAAAATAAAGACTACATCATGCAATGTGATGGTAGATTTTCTACCACGTATGAAAAATAACTTCAAATTTTAAAACTGTGGATAATGCGGTGGTGCTAGGATTATTGAAGTTTCGATCCCCTATACGCTATTAGTGCAGAGGAAAAAAACTACCTAAATACTCTGTCAAACTTAAAGGGGCAATATGTAAATTGCAATTGCAGTAATAACAAAATGCACTTACGATAATAAAGCCCTTGTGATCAAGTAGAACACACATAACTTCTAATGTAATCGTGTAGGTTATGACTTAAGGTACACCAGGTGAACCCTTCTCACATGCTGTTTCTTGCACTGTACGTTGCAACATACATCTGACTTACTGCTGCTCACACATGTTGCTAGTTGTATTGACAATTATTACAGCAGATGCAATGATGCTCTCAACTGATACTGAGTTGGGGTCGTACACACCTGGTTCTACTCACCATCTTTTATTTACACTTGGTTTTACTTCTCTATGGTTTTTACTCCTTGGTTTTCACTTACACCTGCCTCTGATTAAACCTGGCTCTACTTACCTTATTTAGTGCTACTTATACCTGACTTACTGATTTAACTTGAACTGCTTCCACACTGCTGCTGACATATGATGGAATGAAGTTCTTTTTTCTACTTGATATTACACATTATGTACCCGAGATATGTGCCGCTGTACAGACACAGTAACTGCAATTGTTATAAATACCACAGAAGATAAGGTTTAAATTCTGCCACAGAGGTAACATTTATTGTGTAACCCGTATCCATGCTGTGGAGGGTATAACACGAGCATATGGATATACAAGACACCTTTATTAAAAAAACCATACCACGGGCGGGATTTGAACCCGCGGTCAGAGAGTCTCAAAACTCCAGACCGTCGCGTTAGCTACTGGAGACTCTGAACGCGGGTTCAAATCCCGCCCGTGGTATGGTTTGTTTGCAATTGTGTCATTACGACCACCTTTATATTAACACTGAATATAATAAGACGCTATATATATCTTTGATATCACCTGACACTTAGAGGGTTTTAATGTACCTGAGGGGTTCTTGATCCAAAGAAATAAAGCTACCATTCTCTTTCTGGGATATAATCTATTAGGCCAATAGGCCTTCTGCAGTGTTCCTCCTTTCTTATGTTCTTACCTCCACTCCCGGGTGCTGTATGACCCCCCACTGATTTAGCGCTTACCAGTAAATATATAATAATAATGATAATAATAATAATAATAAAAATAAGCAGAGGGAAGAACGTACCTGGAGGAGGAAGCCATGATGGAGGATCTGGTCAGGTGTGAAGAACTTGCTGTATAAGTCCCACGTCCTCGTGTAGCACTCTACCCCTTGCTCTTTTTTTTCCTGCCACTGTTTTCTTGCTTTTTAAGCCTTTTATTTGCTTACCCCACTTTCTATGCCTTTTCGCTCTTCCGGGCTATTTATCTTCTTTACCGCTCTATATTTAGGCTCTTCTTGGCTTGGCTTGGTAAGACTGCCTACTTTACTCTGCCTATATTTCTTTTGTGTTCTCTAGTGTTTTGCTTTCTATTCCTTCCCTCGTTTTCTATGTGTGTCTCACTCCTCTTATTCTCAGCAATTATTGTCCATTCGTCTTAGGCTTTCAAATCTGATGTGATCAAACAATTGGGATGAAAGTTTTTTGCTTTCTTTCATTATCTCTTGGTACCAAAGTGCTTTACACGGTTTTCTGGGTCTATGTCTGAAGTCTCTCTTAGGTATATATAGAAGGGGTATTTATTCTTTTACTACGGTTAATATATTAGCAACACCAGGTCAGATTCATGTGTCAAGAAATTCAGCTACATTACTTTCTAGTAAACTGTTTTACTCTGATCACTGTCTGTCACCACAATGCCTGGATCACCTACAATGCTTATTTCCCTTCGATTACCTCTTCATTCACGTAACATTATCATTCATTCACCTGTGATTTAATGTTTTTATTCACCTGGATCAATTTCCGTCACTGCTTTATTAACATGAAAGTTACTCGTGATTGATTCACTCATCTAAAGTTCCATCACTGGTTCGTTACCTATATCATTTTCCTATACAAATTCGCGTCAGTGCTTGGGTGTGAACACTAGCTGGCTGTGTGGAGGGAATTGGTCTTCACAATGCAACACTGAATGGATAATAATAATAATGAGCAACTCACATGAATAATGTTTCATAGTGTTCAGTCAGTCTCTGAATTGAAGTGTATCCTATATGTTCATCAGTTCTTCACCATGAGCTGGAATCTCAAGATGAAGTATATTCTTATGCTAGTTTGTCCAGTTTCCTTTAGGTCATTTATGCCACCAAAACAGTAAAATAGATCGTCCATTCAATGAGATACAGGCACTTCTGACAGGGCACTTGGTCATCACATTCGAATATATTTACGAAAATTCTGCGGTACAAAACTAGAAATTTTTGTCACTAGATAAAAGTAGCAGCGATAATTATACCGAGCAGCAATAAATCGGTATTTACAAACACCTTAGCAACTAATAGGCAATGGTTTTACGCTAGGACGACGGTCAACTTTATTAGGGATTCGTAAGCACTCGGCGACAAGTTCTCAAGAGGTTTGACAGCCGACGGATAACGCAGTGAGTAAACAGAGCCGCCGTAGTTCTGCAGCCAGGAAGGTGCTGAAGATGTGGGCGGTTGCAATGGGCGTGGGGACTGGGTGGCTGCTGGGAATGCCGCTCGCCGATGGTGAGAGGTAGCAGGGTGGGGAGAAGAAAGGGAAGGTACACGGGGTCAAGGTAGTAGCGCCGACGGTAATGGTGCGGATGGAGGAAGTGGTGGTGGTGGTGGCAGCGATGGTGGTGATGGTAATGACGATGGTGGTGGTGGGCAAGCCCAAGGAAAACATCACCACTAGTGTAGGCGACGATGAAGAACAACACTGAAATCCAGCCGTGAGCGCCCTTCCTAGAGCAGCAGCAACTGTAGCGCCTCACCATCCACACTACCCGGTTCTATGGTGCCTCTCGAGAATCCACGGTAACGCCACGTCACATCCATACAAAGGCGGAGACACGATGGGAAAGCTCTGCCTTCAGACAACCTCGCGACACCTCGATCTCGCGTACATTCCTTACTTCAGTTTCCTCTTTGACATCACAAGTTTTCAAGATGATCCCCCTTTTTCTTTTACAAAGAGACAGTGTAGTTTCCTTTCCTCTAACTTCCTGGTGGCGAACAGTCTTACCTGAAACAAAGAGGCACCCACGTCAGTTACAACGAGGGTAATCTGTAAGATAAATGATCGAGAGAGAGAGAGAGAGAGAGAGAGAGAGAGAGAGAGAGAGAGAGAGAGAGAGAGAGAGAGAGAGAGAGAGAGAGATAGATAGATAGAGAGAGAGAGAGAGAGAGAGAGAGAGAGAGAGAGAGAGAGAGAGAGAGAGAGAGAGAGAGAGAGAGATTAACATTTAAAGAGAGCCTGGATCAATAAAGCATCCATCCAGCGCTCTCGGCAATAAGAACTATATATTTATATGGAAGCATACAAGCACAAGGTAACTATTCATCACTCCACACTAATTAGTACTAGGTAAAACACTAAACACATTCATTCAATTTCATAAGTATCACTTTAGATAAAATAGTAAATTTTAAAATCTCCTCAAATTTCCGAGGCCTTGACAGGTAACCTGATAACTATAAAAATCCTAACTATAAAAATCCTAACCAAAGCCACCAACAGAAAATTATAATATGCATCAAGTGAAAGACCAACCAGGCTGTGATGGATATGTGGGCTAGCGGCAACAGTCTGGTTGACCAGGCAAGCAGAAGACAAGCCTGACCCAGAGCCAGGCTCCGAAAGTAGAAAACCTCTCGAAGCTCAAAGGCACACCAATATTCAAACCCATTAGCTGCAAGTAAAGTTCACCAGAGTCGACCGAGGATATCAATGGGTGACGCTCAAAATATCCCATTCCAAAGCCGAATTTCCAGAGGAGGAGGAGGAGCTGGTTCTAGCATATGAAGTAGGGAAATAGTAGGTTGAGCAATAGATGCGGCAGCCACATGACTGCCTGATCTACCGCTCCACCTACCATTCCAACCTTGAGACAAAAGGTCGCACAAAGGCGAAGCACAGTCAGTTGATCTACCTTTCAGGTGCGGTACAAAAGTACCTTTAAGATAAATCTCTTGTGGCTGCATTACATACATTTTCAGTGGCTTTAGGAAGGGAAGGGTCCATGTTAGGGCCTGATCAGGGGCCCATCCTCAATAGTGTTATTTGATGCTCAAGGGTTAGACCCACACCTTCAGGTAGCAAAAGAAGAGCAGGCAGTTGTACCCGAGACTTGGTAAGATGAATGACCACCTTCTGAGTGGAAAAACCACGCAGCTAATGGAAGCCGCCCACCCTGCTATAATATCAACCAGCTTTCGTTTGAGTGGCACTGCTAGGTCATCTACATATTATGAAACCTTTATGCCGATAGGAGCACCCACTGTACCAACCATGGACACAATAAAACACACAGACGATCGAAATGCTGGCCTACAAAACTACTCCTCCTGAGGAAATCCCATGAGTAGAACAAACGAATCTCGACTTTAGTTATCCGTGTTTTTCGAATAAGCTTCCGAAAATCACATCAATATATTCAGCTCCATAGTGTTAGAGGCCGAGTGTAAAACTTCAACATGGTGTGATAGACTTTCTTCAGGTTGAAAGAGGTCGGAAAAAGATCTCCAGGTTATGAAGAGGTCTGGCGAAACTCTTTTGGATATCACCAGTTAGCCTTAAAACAGGACACAATCGCTCGTTTCCCAGTGTCAGACCAGACGAACACATCATATTCTCCCTCATTTGTTTGCAGATGATGCTTGTTAAGAGAGATTAATCAGCGGTTCGCAGTCTTCCTTAGGTCCCGGCCAATATTTGGAAATGGTCAGAACACAGACTGTTTATCAACTACAGAGCAGCATACCACCAGTTCCGATAACACTAATCAGTCTAATAAAAATACAAGTGATTCTGGAAGGTGGTGCCGTAAAACCTTGGATATACCTTTGATGACTTTCGAGAGTTTTTCTATTCCCGAAGCCCAGCCTTGGGCCAGGCTTGTCTGGCGCTTGCCTGGTCAACCAGGCTGTCGATGCTTGCGGCCCGCTGGCCCACACATCCATCACAGTCTAGTTGATCTGACTTCCACATATGTCCTCGCAGTGTTTTTGATATCTTCTGGTAAGAAGTTGAATAGTCTGGGGACACAGATGTTGATACAGTGTTTTCTTACTGTGCTCACAGCGCCCTTACTTTTCACTGGGTTTAGTTTGCACTTTCGTTCCTATCTCTCACTACAGTATGTTGTTATAGCTGTGCGCAGGTTTGGGACCAGGTATGGTTTGCTTTCCAGGTACGTATATAATATGTATCTCTCCTCCGTTCCAGTGAATACATATTTAGGACTTTACGGCCTTATGCTCTCCATCCTCCCCTGAGCCTTAAGGAAGTGGCCAACAGGGCAACGTTCATATCTCGTATGATAAACATTAGGTTATAAGGGTCTCCAGAGTCCCTAAGGCCGTGGAACCAACTTCCTCTATGGCCAGTCCTGGAACTCACGACTGCAATAATGAACGTTGGAAGAACATCTGTGTACGTCATGACTGACTGATATGAAAACCAAAGTATAAGAGATATAAAAGGCAAACTCTTTAAAAGAAAAATACGAAAAGTAATAGGAAAGAAAATATCCACACTGGGCTGATAATGTTTCTAAGTAATATAAATAATTAACTAAAGCGTAACTGTTATATAAATATATTTTCTAATTCAAAATAAGAAAATAGCTAAATCCCCACAAATGAAGCAACAGGTGAATGATGGGGCTCACTCTGTAATAAAAAAAAAGGAAATATGCAAAGATTGTACATTATATGATAAAATATTGAGTCGGGGGGATCTAGGAGCAGGTAAAAAGTCACGTGACAAAGATCTAAAACCATATTGTGATACTGACCAGTATTTACGAGTCTGGCTTAAAATCATTAGCACGCATTACAATATGATGACCCGTTCAGTAGTGTTGTTGACTTTATTAAGGATTTAAGGCAGCGTACTTCTTAAACATATCTTGGTCAACGGATCACATTATACAATTTTAAAAATTACATGCTACATTGGCAAATTTTAAAATAGCTTTCAGATATATGAAAGCTATTTATAATATGTTAGATCAAAATTAGAAAATATAAATGTAGTACAAGTATGTGGATAACATAAAAAATCCAAAGATATGCTGCAAAATGGTTCCCAATGCTAGGAAATTATTACTATGGGGAAATGCTAAACCCAAAAGTCCTACAACACCAGAGAAATGGGAAGTAACTAGCTATGATTCAGAGGTAGGGCACCTACAATTCCTTGGATCAGGAGCCCTTTATATGAGTCAAGGGAAACTAAGAAATTGATTTCTGAATAAAGAAAACATATGGATGTTAACTGATGGAAAAATATGAGAGGTGATAACCAAACACAGGATCATAAAAGGTTCTGATTAAATGAAGACTCTTGGAAGTTTAAGTTCAGGCGAAATCCTAGAGACCTTTAAAAGTGCAGACACAGTCCCTCTTCACCAAGGTACTAACATCTTACCATAAAAGTTTTGGAAATTGTATTGACACATCAAATTGTTGGTTTTATGGAAATTCATGAGCTACACAAGCCAGGTCAACATGAATTAAGAGCAGGAAGATCGTGCCTGTCACAACTATTAAAATAATTAGATCCTTATGACAATCACGGAAGATTTGGAAGAAAACAACACGACTTTCCAGAGGCATTCGAAAAATTCAAATGCGATCATGATGCAAATAAAGTCGACAGGTTTTAACAACAGAACACAGAAGTAGTAAATCAAACAAAATCTTATCTTGCCAAAGCAAAAAGTTCAAGTCACCCTGAGCCCATCCTGCCACCTTCCTGATTCTTATCCTCTTAGTAAACAAACTGAAATATCTGTCATAATTTGTATCTTTTGTTTTTTTTGGTCCCCTCAGGGAAGGTTCCTTGACGCTGGTGAGGGGGCTCTTGATCTAGGGTATTGGATCTGTGCTCCGGTTCCCTGAATTAAGCCTGAATATCTTCCATCCCCCCACATGCGCTGTATAATCCTACGGGTTTAGCGCTCCCCCATAATTATAATTATAGTATCTTTTTTGTGAATGATAGCTTGAAAAAATATTACTTGAAAACAGAAAATCAATAAGATATCAGATATCGATGAAGTCTTCCAGCAGGCAATAAAAAATAAAGTTTAATGGCGACACATTCCAACTTATTATTATTATTATTATTATTATTATTATTATTATTATTATTATTATATTCATGAGGAAGAGGATGACCCCCCCCCTCCCCAGCTAAGATATGGAAAGATACATTATACAAGAAAACAATCTCACAGAACGAAAGGAGAATGTAAGACTTGGTAAAAATGTCAAATGATCTATTATTTAGAAAATACTAAGGCAAATCTAGCAAAGGCCAGAAAAAAAAATATAATGGATAAGAGCTTTTCATCTAGTGACATAAATGTTAATGGTGGTGTTGCTTATGTTATAAGTTTACTTCTAAAATTGGAGAATTATTTAGCCCTTCGTCTATGATCAAAGGAATGCTAGTATTACCCTGGCCTCTATTTACTGTTTGAATGGGAATTAACTTACTCTTGGTTCCGAAGTAATTAACTACATTCATGTTTAAACATCATTAGACAACAATTTGTTTTCTCTTTAGAGCCAAAGAATGTCATAACAGTATACAAATCAACTGAGTACTTACGCCTAAAATGTTACTGTATTCTGTGCTCAATAGCTCCAGTCAAGGCAGGAACTGGAAAATAGTTTACTGCTCGCATAGTAAAAAAAAATAAACCACTAAGAATGCCTTAAAGCACCTGGAATGTACTTTCTGGAAGATACTGAAGAGCCAAATCTAGAACTAATATAACTTACTTGAGTGAGTGATATGGGATGATGGGTTAAAAAAAAGCCAGTGAAAAGCAGAGGAGTCATAGGCACAAATATTCTTCAACCTGCTACCATCAGATACCAGAAACATCGCCGGAACAAATGTGAAAGTCTTCAAGACGAAACTCAACCACCACCTCCGCCAAGTGTTAAATGAACAAAGCTTTGATGTCTATGGTGGCCAGCAGGATGCTAATAGCAACAACTTGGTTGTACAAATAGTCTGCAAGGAACCCTCAAGCCGAGCTGCGAGGGTAGAAAAACCCTGGGAATTGTCACGAGTATATCACACAGGGATAACTCGGCCACAATTATAAAATAAGAAAAAAAGGATCAACGCCTTTGAGAAAAAATGCAATAAATGTTTTAATAATAATTCAAATCAAAGAGTTAATGTCTATGTGGTCCCAGGCAAAGCAGCACTAAGGATCAGGAAAAGTCCCACTGTTCATACATAGTAACAATCACCATTAACTTTCGAGACCAAAGTCCTATTATAATCTCCATAATGCGATAGTGTAACACTCAAGATATGGTCACTAACCTATAAGAAGTGCCCAAGTGGCTTCAAGTTCTGAAAGAAATGTGAGCCACTGCGTCCGACAAATGAGAAATATAAAGCACTTGTTAGGTTAATAAGAGTGCAGAAGCATCCATCACTAGTTTATACCAACGCAGGCAAATAAAGGAGAGTTACCTATAACAAACCCAGCAGCCCCTCCTCTTAACCTCAGACATCATGTCACTGTTGTAAAGGCAATCAAATGGGTGATTATTGAAGGTGCCTTCAACAGTTGAATTATGACTGATTAACTCAGACCGCGCGCAGTGGGTGCCCGTTTTCTGTTCGCGCCGCAAACTTGTTTATCGCATGTTATCTTCTATTTACAGTTTTTCCGTTGTGGTTTGTTACAACTGCTTATTTTTTTAAGAGGATAGAGGACAACCTAATTTAGAAATGTGCTGCAAATCATATGTATCGAATCTACTTAAATGTTCAGTGAACGTTTCTTCGCTAGTAGCTACAATCATTGCCATGTTTTTCTAAAATAAAAGTTTAGAAAAATAAAATTATTTTCTCGGCAGAATGGTGGCTGTCAGCTCAGTGGCAACACCATCGACTCAAGACCATAGGACCTGGATTAGGTGCTGGTTTGGACAAGATATGGTCATGTTTCTTTACGCCTGGTGCTTCTCTTCAACTAGTAATAAATAGGTACCAATTTTGTAAGTAGCACTTTGGGATTGTGGTGGTACAACTTAGATAAGCAGAGGTAGGATAATAGGTTTCAGCCTGGAAATTCAATAGTGTAAAAAAAAAAAAAATAGTTAATCCCGTATCCTCTGTCACCCAGATGATTATTATTGCACTAATGCACTGCAGATTTTTTTTATAAGTCTTATTGCTAAATTTGGATCAACTGAAGATTCGCTCTCCCACCAAGAAAAACAATTACCTAGCTATGGAAATTTTGGATTCCCAAAATTTTATTCTGCACCAAAACTAACATAGCAAAACTTCAAGTAATATAAAACTTTAGCTTATTTATCAAAATAAAATCTACCTGGTTAGGGTAGTAAGGAACGAGTGAATCTTCAGGAGAACCGTCAATTCTTTAAATCCGAAATACTCTTGTTAAACACCGTACAAATATCCTGCAAGATCTTAATAACTTATCATATATAGTTTCATAGTAACACCGTGACCTAGCATTAACATTTATATTAGTGCTGTCAAAGTAGACACAGTAGACTCATAAATATTGTCATCTAATATAGTTTCCAACCAAAATTATCAAGGCTATCTGTTGTTACAGTATTATCAAAATCTTACTCTAATTTCATGACACCCACAAATCGCAATATATTTTCATGCAAAGAACTTCACAACTCAGTTCCAAAAAATAATTTGAGGCTATTTCTGATTTAGACGAATATAACAACATTATGAAGCAAAGGAAAGATGTAAACTTCCTTCCTTCCTACCATTTCATTCTTTATCCCTTCCTTCTCTCACTACCCTTTTTCATTCTACATTCCTCACCCCCTCTCATTCTATATCCCTCACTTTTCTCATTCTACATCCATCTCCTCATTTTACATTTTCATCCTACATTCCTTACTATTCTCATTCTACATTCCTCGCTCCCCTCTCATTCTTTCCTCCACTTCCATTTTTCATTCCTCCTACTTCGATCTTAACCCCTCCCTTCCTTTCTCCCTTTCTTATTCTTCATCCTTTTCTGTCCTCTCATTTCTATCAATTCCTCTCTCCCTCCCAAATCTTTGTTTTTCCCTCATTCTTTATCACACTTTCTCTTCTTCCTCTCTAAATTTTCTTCCCTCTGTCTGTTCTTATTCTTCCTCTGCCCCCTCCTATTTTTTCATGTCTCCCTCCCTTCCCCTTCCCTTTATTCTTTTTCCCCTCCTTGCCCTCTCATTTTTATCGCTCCCCTCCCATCTCCTTCCTGCATGTTTCCTATCTTCCTCCTCTCTGATTCTTCGTGTCTCCTCACTTTCTTATTCTTCCTCGTCCCCTCCCCGATCCTCTATTCCACCTTATTCCTTGTGTGTGGTTAAGTGTGATGTAGTATGGGATATTGAAACAGATTCATTTTTATGATTTAAAATCTACAAGAAACCCCTCGCTTATTTATGACGTTTAAACAAAAGTTGCTGACATATATAACCAACCTGCTAAAACCTTAATAATTTGCAACTCAAGTGATTGCTATTTTAACAATTAGCTATCTTAAAACTGACTTAACAACTGGCTATCTTAATTTCCTATTATCAAACCCGACATGCGGCTAAAGTGATTTATTTGCTATCATGTATCAGAAATCATTATAACACACTCGTAACATTTCACGGGGCAGAAGTACCATTCCACAAATCATTCACAATTTGTTCCAGGTCACACGCCACTACTCGCATTACAAACAGTATCATGAAGTATACAAACTCTCCAGGGAAGGTTGGAGGAAAGGGAATGATTAAGTTTTGTAGAGGAAATGGGGACTAAATCCCTCCAAATTTTTAAGATCAAGAGCATTTTCAGTCGGACAAAAAATCCTTCTTGAGGGAAGGGGTGGGCTACATTGTATGACATCATGTGATGTGTGTTGGGTGTGGTGAAATGTGGGATCGGAGGAGAGGAGAAGGAGTTATGGTTGTGGAGGAATGGGGAGGGTGTGCGGTGGGGAGTAGTGCTGACGTTATTAACCAAAATGGGCTCTGAGATGGAGACCACCATTTACATACGACAGATAAACAAATAGAGACAAACATAATAAATGTAATTATAAGTATGTCCCATGAAAATAAAATGACTCTCAGACAACTTACCAGTATTATATGCAGTGTGCATGAAAACAAAAACATCCACACGGACAAGTGAAAAGTGTGAAGGTACTGAAACAGAAAGCAAACATAACAAAACCAAAGCCAAGACAGATGAAATGAAAGAAAACAGACAAGTGGAAATAAAAGATGAACTAAAGGAGACAGTATCACTAGATAATGAAATGCCACACCCAGAGGAAACACAAAGGAAAATAACCAGTCAAAGGTCAGGGAAAATCAGATAGAAACCTCTGCAGAAGGGGTAAACCATATGTTTAAGCACACACAAGAAATGAAAGACACCTGAGATGGCTTCAATACAGATAAAACTATGTATAAGTATTATGCCAAGGAAATATGAAGATACAGAAAAAGTAATTACCCACACCCAAACAAATGTCTCAAAATTCTAATAAACGAAAAATGTGGCATGAGTTTTACCATCCTGAGAATGAGTGAAAATTCACTTGAGGAAAAACCTATAACCTAGATTGTCCATTTTTCATATGAGAAGTACTAAGATACAGACATACACATTACTTAGGCGTAAAGATAAACGAAGAAAGGAGAGAGAAACAACAGTTACAGGCTCGAAACAAATAAAAAATATGACAAGACACTAGGTGGGACAGAATAAATACAAAATGGAAGAGCAATTACTATAACTTCAATATTACAAGCGTCACCCACATTGGATGGAACAAAGGTCGTTACTGCTGCAATGGACAGACCAAGAGAGCTTAAAACAGACACCCCAGCGCAAGTGGTAGCTGAGCTGGTTTCACCAACAGCATTAAATACGCCAACAGAATCAAGTAGAGTTATTTTTTGGGTCCATATACAAGGAATAAAAGTAAAGAAAAAAATGAAATTTTTGAAGCTTTTACAGAAACCCAGACAGTGAGATCAACATCCCAGAAGAGGTACCTTTTTACAAGGCCTACCGGTTTTTTTTTTCTTTCTCCAAGGTTATCATTCATAACTTGAGAACGCCTCATCCTATCTGCTTAAAATTTTCAATGTTAGTTTACTATAACAAGGGAAAGGTTCATTCAACTATTGGCAAGTGAAGATGTCTACTAGTTATTTTTTTATTATTATCACACTGGCCGATTCCCACCAAGGCAGGGTGGCCCGAAAAAGAAAAACTTTCACCATCATTCACTCCATCACTGTCTTGCCAGAAGGGTGCTTTACACTACAGTTTTTAAACTGCAACATTAACACCCCTCCTTCAGAGTGCAAGCACTGTACTTCCCATCTCCAGGACTCAAGTCCGGCCTGCCGGTTTCCCTGAACCCCTTCATAAATGTTACTTTGCTCACACTCCAACAGCACGTCAAGTATTAAAAACCATTCGTCTCCATTCACTCCTATCAAACACGCTCACGCACGCCTGCTGGAAGTCCAAGCCCCTCGCACACAAAACCTCCTTTACCCCCTCCCTCCAACCTTTCCTAGGCCGACCCCTACCCCGCCTTCCTTCCACTACAGACTGATACACTCTTGAAGTCATTCTGTCTCGCTCCATTCTCTCTACATGTCCGAACCACTTCAACAACCCTTCCTCAGCCCTCTGGACAACAGTTTTGGTAATCCCGCACCTCCTCCTAACTTCCAAACTACGAATTCTCTGCATTATATTCACACCACACATTGCCCTCATTAATCCCGGTTTTGGTTTCTGTGAAATAGCTTGAGAAAGCCTCTTCTGATCGAATTCAAACTTTCAACATTGATGTATCCTACTTAGGTTTTGATTATTATTAGTTTCTGTAGGTGCCAACTTGCCAGTTTTATTCTTAAAATTATGTGGTATTATTTTTCCACGAAATACCTTGACTATGACTCATATAAATGCCTTCAGACCTTAATGACTGATGCAGCTTATGAGAAAGCAACGCGAAATAAAGAAATGCAAAGTATCATTAGCGAAAGCACTCTGTAATCCTTGGAGGAGCTTAGATTTAGGTGAAATTAAAAAGCCTTAAGAAGAGCTGATGGAGCCCCTCTTCACAAAAGTTGCAGCAGAACGATGACAAAAAAAAAAATAATTACAGACCAGTAGCGCTAACACCAAACATCATACAGCTTACTGTTTTTATGGAAATACGCATCTCGTCAACATGGATTTAGAGCAGGAACATCATGCCTGCCATAACTATTGGATCATTATGAGAAAAATCACAGTCGTTGGAAGAACACTAAAATGCAAATGTGTTTTACACAAATTTTACAAAAGAATTCGACAAGCATTACCTCTGAGTCATAGCTCATAAACTTGGGTTAACAGGGATAACAGAATAATACAAAAAAATATGTTCAAACAGTACACAGTGGAAATAAAAAAAAAGTCTCGGCAATGTAAAACGTTTCGTACCCCAAGGCACAGTCCTGGCACCTCGACTGTTCCTCATATCAAATATGCAGTAGACAAGAAACACTAGCCAGGGTGTCGTATATATGGTGGATACCACAATTAGTAAGAAAATCGCTTCAATAAAAGATATAGATTAACGAAGATTTCTAATAGGCAAATGAAAATAACATGTTCAATGGTGAAGTATTTCCACTGATAGAAATCGGAAAAATAAAGACTCAAAACGAGAACAGAATACTGAACACTGGCAGATCATCCCACAGAATGTAAGAAACAGGTAAAAATACTTAGGGATAATGTCAGATCTGTCATTTAGAAAAGAAAGCAAATGGATCAAAATTACAGGATTTTGATGATAACTTTCAAAACAAACGAAGTACTATTCAAATAAATTTTAACTCACGTTTGGAATATTCGGTGCTAGCATGCCCATTCAAGGCAGGAGAGATATCATAGTCAGTAAAATATTTAAACTACTGGCAATGCCTCGAAGTATTTGCAACGTACTCTCTGGAGGAAAGAGATGTATATATCTGATAAAATATACATGGAATATATATTGGAGGACCAGGTCGCAAATTTACACACTATCATAACTTTCTGGAGGTGAAAAGCAAGGACAGCATTAGCATAGTAGCAGAACACTGTCAATATCTGTGGTCAAAGACTACAAGCAGATATTAGAAATATTACCGGAATAGGTGCAGAAATCTAAGAGAAAACTCGACCACTACTTAAGTCAATCAGACTGTAATGACTATGTGAGCCAGTGGACTGTTAACAACAATAGCTAGGATTAACAAATAATCAAAAACGAAGTTTGCCCAAAGACCTCACTGCAAAGGTAGAAAAACTCTCTAAGCCAGTCAGAGGTAAACACAAGTGTTGGGGGTATGAGGGTGAGGTATTGATCACGGTGGCATTATTATATTCAGGAGAATGCACTATGTAACTTAAGGGTTATATAGTGCCAGAGGAATGGAAGGCAATCTGGTTTGATCCAGAAAACGGAGAGTAGCTGAAATTCCTTGGATCTAGAGATCTTCACTGGCTTAAAACAGGTTGTAGAGTGAGACCAGATGTAGTGTGAGACCAGTTGTAGTGCAACATCAATTTTAATGAATGTAACTCGTGACCTTCAGACGGCCCTGATCCCTCCCTACTCCCCCCCTTCCAACCCCTCCAAAAAACGACACACGCGGCTCCACACAGGTGTTGCATATTCAAAACAGATCTCAACGTTTCTTCCGAACATTAAGGAAATATACAATATTTTATGTATGTACACTTGTGTGTGTGTATGTGTGTGTGTGTGTGTGTGTGTGTGTGTGTGTGTGTGTGTGTGTGTGTGTGTGTGTGTGTGTGTGTGTGTGTGTGTGTGTGTATGTGTGTGTGTGTGTGTGTGTGTGTATGTGTGTGTGTGTGTATGTGTGTATGTGTGTGTGTGTGTGTGTGTGTGTGTGTGTATGTGTGTGTGTATGTGTGTGTGTGTGTGTGTGTGTGTGTGTGTGTGTGTGTGTGTGTGTGTATGTGTGTGTGTGTGTGTGTGTGTGTGTGTGTGTGTGTGTGTGTGTGTGTGTGTGTGTGTGTGTGTGTGTGTGTGTGTGTGTGTATGTGTGTGCACGCGCGCGCGCATGTGTGTGCGTACTACTACACACGTCATCAGTGATGCTACTCTCAGTAGCCTCGGCTATTTTCAGCAGTCAAGGCTCCTGCTGATACCAATTTTACGACTTCCGGTGTATCTACAGCTACTTCTACTACTACTACTAATACTACCACCACCTGCTACCTTTGACTACAAGCTACGTCTACATCTAGTATTACAAGGGACTCTCAACATTTATACACTTAATGGTGAAATTTTGATAACACTACTGTAACTCATAGAGCTAGTGCTGCAACTAGTGATAGTGCTGCAACTAGTGTTAAGTGCTGCAGTTAGCGCTATTGCTGCAACTAGTGCTGCTGCTGCAACTAGTTCTGCTGCTGCAACTAGTGTTAGTGCTGCAGTTAGCGCTATTGCTGCAACTAGTGCTGCTGCTGCAGTTAGCGCTATTGCTGCAACTAGTGCTAGTGCTGCAACTAGTGCTGCTGCTGCAACTAGTTCTACTGCTGCAACTAGTGCTAGTGCTGCAACTAGTTCTACTGCTGCAGTTAGCGCTATTGCTACAACTAGTGCTAGTGCTGCAGTTAGCGCTATTGCTGCAACTAGTGCTGCTGCTGCAACTAGTTCTGCTGCTGCAACTAGTTCTACTGTTGCAACTAGTGCTAGTGATGCAACAAGTGCTGCTGCTGCAACTAGTTCTACTGCTGCAACTAGTGCTAGTGCTGCAACTAGTTCTACTGCTGCAGTTAGCGCTATTACTGCAACAAGCGCTACTGCTGCAACTAGTGCTATTGCTGCAACTAGTGCTAGTGATGCAACTAGTGCTACTGCTGCAAATAGTGCTACTGCTGAAACTAGTGCTACTGCTGCAAATAGTGCTACTGATGCAATTATCGCTACTAATACATCTATCGCTACAGTTGCAACCATGATACTGCTATATCTAGCGCTACTGATGTAACTAGTGCTACTGCTGCAACTAATGGTACTAACGCAACTAGTGCTGCTGCTGCAACTAGTCCAGCACTGATGTAATTATTCCTACTGCTGCAATTAGTGCTACTACTGCAACTAGTGCTACTGATACAATTAGTGCTACTGATGCAATTAGTGCTACTGATACTAGTGCAATTTTGCTGCAACTAATGCTACTGATACCAGTGTAATGTTGCTGCAACTAGTGCTACTGATGCAACTAGTGCTACTGATGCAACTAGTGCTACTGATGCAACTAGTGCTACTGATGCAACTAGTGCTACTGATGCAACTAGTGCTACTGATGCATCTAGTGCTACTGATGCAACTTGTGCTACTGATGCAACTAGTGCTACTACTGCAACTAGTGATACTACTGCAACTAGTGCTACTGATGCAACTTGTGCTACTGATGCAACTAGTGATACTACTGCAACTAGTGCTACTGATGTAACTTGTGCTACTGATGCAACTTGTGCTACTGATGCAACTAGTGATACTACTGCAACTAGTGCTACTGATGTAACTTGTACTACTTTTACAACTAGTGATAATATTCCAACTCTTATTTTTCTGTAACTATTACTGCTGCAACTAGTGTTATTACTGCAACTGGTACTACTGGTTAACCTTGTACTGCTACTAGTGCAACTAGTGTTATTACTGTAATTGGTGCCACTGCTTTACCTAATGCAACTAGTGCTTCTGTTGCTTTTAGTGCTTTTGCTGCTCATAACGCATTTGTTGCTCAGTGCTTCAGTTGTTCCTAGCTCTGTTGCTGCAAACGCTTCTGCTGCAGCTAGTTTTTCTGTTTCTCCAAGTGCTTCTGTTGCTCTGAATTGTTCTGGCAAAGTCACTGATCAAACCCCACGCAATTCATTAGTAAAACTCCAGGCTAACCCCTGAATAAAACTCCGGACTAACCCTTGGATAAAACTCCGGGGTAACCCTCTGCATCCCCTCAGCTAAAACATTCAGATAAAAACGCAGGTAAAATCCCAAGTACAATCGCAGATTAAACCTTAGGTAAATTCCCCAGTGAAATTAAAACATTGTTTAACATGGAAATGAAGATGCAGGTAGTGTAAGCCTGGCGTCACAGCTTCTGTAAGCTTAATGGTACACTTAGTGTAACTTTCAAGGCACGCCTCTTGTACATCTGATGACAAAAGGTGCCGCTGTTTCATGATTAAACTTACTAACTTCCTCATACTTGTACGGGCAGACTCTTGTGAAAACATAAGTACGTGTTTGTCGGTCGCTGCGCTATCAGAGAGGCATCCCCTGTATCCCATAATCTTAGCACCGTGTACCTCAATGATCCAAGAAAAGTATGCAAGACCATAATCTAGCTACCGTGTACCTCAATGATCCAAGAGAGGTATGTAAAGACCATAATCTCGGTACCAAGTACCTCAATTATTCAAGAGAGGTATGCAGAGACCATAATCTCGGCACCATGTACCTCAATGACTCAACAGAGGTAGCACCGGTATCCCATAACCCCAGTAACTTCTACCTCATGCCTTCAGGCAGAAGCGCTGTTAGTTTAATTCTCATTAAAACCTGGGAACTATAGCTCCATCCTCTTAAAGTGTCCAGGAGCTGGATATCAACCCCTTCAAAAGCACACTCAAGAAGTCCACTTGACTAAATCTGTCAAAGTTCAACACCATCAAAAGGCAAACCATTAATGTTTTCAAACATCTTTGTCTCTAATTGTTTTGTTTACAAATGTGAAATAGAAAAAAAAACTGTTATCGAAAAGAAAAAAAAAACTGATCACATCAGGGCCATTATGTACGTTTCTAATGCAGGAAGAAATTCAGCTAAAGTTGTCAAATTTCAACGCCCCATAAAAAGGTCGTGTTTATTAGTTGTCTATCCAGTAGTTTTTTTTTTTTAATAACAAAACAGGGCTGACACAACCGAGAACAATGAACTTTCGTTTACCGTTTGGCAATTCTAGCGGTCACCACTCCTGTTGTTCGGTCCCAGACCAGACCTCAAGGTTGACTTGATAGACCAGGCTGTCCGAATGCAGTCCAACGTATGCACCACAGTCCAGCTAATCAGGAACGGATGGAGCTTATCAAGTATTCCCACTTACACTTACCGAGTTTCTTCTGTGTACTCGCCACGCCCCTGATTTTTTTTTTTATACTGGAGGTATTCTGCGTTATCTGCCAAGTCTCGGTGTGCCGGTTTGGGACCAGGATCTTCCACTAGTTTAGATGTTTACAGTGAATATGGGCAGTGAAGGTCTTCAGTACGTTTTCTAGCTCTGAAGTATCGCCTGCCTTGAAGGAGGCAGTGAGTACAAAGCAGTATTCTAACTCTGAGAGAACAGGTGACTGAGACACTTTCATTGTTGGTTTGGCATCTCTAGTTTTGAATGTTTAGTTATGTAGTCCACCATCCTGTTTGCAGTAGCGATACCAACATTGCTGTAACAACTAAATGTGAAATCATCTGACACTGTCACTCTTGAGTCTCATACATCAAACTTTACGCTCTCTTGAATGATTCAAGTTTGCCATGTATTCCATTTAAGTCCTTAGTTCCTCCATTCCTCTACAACAGAGCAAATGAAATTTGTCCCTAATGAACAGCATATTCTAGTCTATGGCCTATCCAAAGACTTAATTTATTTTTCCTGAAAACTGGTTGTGTCTTCAATGAATGCCACTCTCAAAATTTCGTCAATAAAAGATGAAACATTGCTAAGATTTATGTTCTTGTTAATGTCGGGTATAAGAATGAGAATTAGACGTGTGGCAAGTAATGTGCCTTGAGGAACAGAGTTCTTCACTGCGATGGTAATGATAAGTATTTTTTTTTTACTCCAAGGTTTCTGTGTAATACTTTCATCAGGTCTCTTCTGAACTATACTTCAAAACGTAAATGTTGATGCATCAAACCTAGAGGAAGGTTTAGTATAGTTTAAGGCTGTGTAGGAGCCAAATTGTTAGTTTTTAACATTATTATAAAGTGCAGAATAACTGACTTCCTTTCAATGTGACAGCTGGAAAATGCTTCCTATGATCAGTTTCAAATATTTAGTACTGGTCTATTTATAAAGACTAATGGTACAAAGCCTAATTGTACAGAAAAGACAATTGCAGAGAGCAACTTTACTGAAACGTTTTGTCTGTGAAATGGGCAAACCGAAGAAGTAGAAGACTGTTCTACAAGCAAAATGTTTCAGTCAAGTTTCTCCTTACAGTACTCTCTTTTCTCCGGGTACTGGTGCATTTAGCCCAAAGTCTTTGCGAAAGTCTCTGCGAAAAACACACCTTAAGCCAGCAGATAGTGGAGCCAACAAGACTAGAAAACACACTTGACCTTATCTTCACAAATAATGAGGACCTGATAAGAGGCATAAGAATATCAAAAACAACTAATTCCGATCACAATCTAATCGAAGTCCAGACGTACATGCATAGGGGTCCTGAACAGCAGAATGCATGTACCTGTGAAGGTGTCTTCACAAAATACAATTTCAACAACAAGAACATCAACTGGGACCAGGTAAACCATGTCCTAAACGAAACATGTTGGGAAGATGTCTTAAATGACATGGATCCAAACCAGTGCCTTGAAAGGATCAACTTCCTGGTAGCCGAAGCATGTTCTAGGCATATTCCCCTAAGAAAGAAGAAGAGCAGGAGTAAACTAGAGAGAAAAAGACGCTCCCTCTACAGAAGACGACGAAGAGTCACTGAGCTTATCAGGAGTGCTAGAATATCTGATACACGAAAGGAGGCGCTGACCAGGGAAGTGGAAACTATCGAACTTAAGCTAAATGACTCTTACAGGAACCAGGAGAGGCAGGAGGAGCTTAAAGCTATTAGTGAAATTGAAAGAAATTCAAAATATTTCTTTTCATATGCCAAAAACAAGGCAAATACCACATCTAGTATCGGGCCCTTACTCAGACAGGATGGGACTTACACAGATGACAACAAGGAAATGAGTGAAATATTGAAATCCCAGTATGACTCTGTGTTTAGTGAACCACTAATCGGTCTGAGGATCGACGACCCAAATGATTTCTTCATGAATGAGCCTCAAAACTCCATAAATGTATGCCAGATTTCCGACATTACCCTAACTCCGATAGATTTCGAAAAAGCCATTGACAACATGCCTATGCACTCAGCCCCGGGCGCAGACTCGTGGAACTCTGTTTTCATTAAGAACTGCAAGAAACCCCTCTTGCGTGCCCTAAGTACACTATGGAGGAGGAGCTTGGACATGGGTGAAATTCCACAGTCACTTAAAACAACGGATATAGCCCCACTCCATAAAGGTGGCAGCAAAGCATTAGCTAAGAACTATAGACCAATAGCTCTGACGTCCCACATCATAAAAATCTCTGAAAGAGTGCTAAGAAGTAGGATTGCAAATCACCTGGATTCCCAAAATCTGCACAATCCAGGGCAACATGGGTTCAGGGCAGGTCGCTCCTGCCTCTCACAACTACTGGATCACTATGACATGGCCTTGGATGCACTGGAAGAAAATCAGAATGCAGATGTAATATACACAGACTTTGCAAAAGCATTTGACAAATGCGATCATGGCGTAATAGCCCATAAAATACGTGCTAAAGGAATAACTGGGAAAGTGGGGAGATGGATCTTCAACTTCCTAACAAATCGAACACAAAGAGTAGTGGTCAACAGAGTTAAATCGGAGGCTGCCATAGTGAAGAGCTCTGTTCCACAAGGCACAGTACTCGCCCCCATCTTATTCCTTATCCTCATATCAGACATAAACAGAGATATACACCACAGCACCGTATCATCCTTTGCGGATGATACTAGGATCTGCATGAGGCTGTCATCTGCTGAGGACGCGGTTAACCTCCAAGAAGATATAAACAAAGTTTTCCAGTGGGCAACGGTAAACAATATGATGTTCAATGAGGACAAATTCCAACTACTCCGTTATGGAAAACTGGAGGAGATAATAACTAAAACAGAGTATACTACTGACTACGGCCATACAATAGAGCGGAAAAATAATGTAAGGGACCTGGGAGTAGTAATGTCTGAGGATCTCACTTTCAAGGATCACAACAGTGCCACGATCGCACGTGCAAAGAAAATGATAGGATGGATAATGAGAACTTTCAAAACGAGAGATGCCAAGCCCATGATGATCCTTTTCAAATCACTTGTTCTCTCTAGGCTGGAATACTGCTGTACATTAACATCTCCATTCAAAGCAGGTGAAATCGCAGATCTAGAGAGTGTACAGAGATCCTTTACTGCACGTATAAGTTCTGTCAAGCACCTTAACTACTGGGAACGCTTGGAAGCACTTGATTTGTACTCGTTGGAACGCAGGAGGGAGAGATATATCATAATCTACACTTGGAAAATCTTGGAAGGAATGGTCCCAAATCTGCACACAGAAATCACTCCCTACGAAAGTAAAAGACTGGGCAGGCGATGCAAAATGCCCCCAATAAAAAGTAGGGGCGCCATTGGTACACTAAGGGAAAACACCATAAGTGTCCGGGGCCCAAAACTGTTCAACAGCCTCCCATCAAGCATTAGGGGAATTGCCAATAAACCCCTGGCTGCCTTCAAGAGAGAGCTGGACAGATACCTAAAGTCAGTGCCGGATCAGCCGGGCTGTGGCTCGTACGTTGGACTGCGTGCGGCCAGTAGTAACAGCCTAGTTGATCAGGCCCTGATCCATCGGGAGGCCTGGTCATGGACCGGGCAGCGGGGGCGTTGATTCCCGGAATAACCTCCAGGTAACCTCCAGGTAAGGAAGGTTCACATTGTTATTGGGCTCTGTAAGTTCCAATTTGCCAATTTTATTAAGCAAATTACACTGGTTTCTATTTGAAAACTTAATAATGTGTAAGCTGATCGATTTAAAACTGAATAACAGTGTATTGTACTTAGAAGATACAGATTGGTTTTAGAAAATAGTTTCCATTTTGCCATTTACACTGAATCAACTTTGATACTTGAGAATACCTCTGTGTATCAGCTTTAAACTTTAAATATCAGTGTACCCTACCTAAAGAAGGGCATGAAAATTTATTGGCCTTAGCAGTGTTAAATCCCTAATTTCATTTAAAAGATTATATATTAAGCTCACACAATGTTGTAGGAAAAAACACGTTAACTCTGTGGGAAATTCCACACCGTACTTGGCATCCCCCAAAAGGAATATTTACAGAGGTTACAATGATTTTTTTCCTTCCTCCAGGTTCAAAAATGCTTCTTCTGATTGATTTTAAACTATGTTCGCTGGTGTAACTTAGATAAGGTTCAGGTTTTTATTGAGCTTCGTAGGGACAAATTTACCAATTTTATAACTGAAAGTAACATAGCACATTCTCAGTTATTGTTATTGGCCTGTATAAGTCCAAATTTATTAATTTTAGTAAAACAAACTGGGTCATTAGTGTCTGTGTGATAACTTAGGAATACCTCGTCTGATTGGCATCAAACTCTCAACAATGGTATATCGTACATGGTGAAAGTTTCGAGTTGGTTTTGGTCTGTTTAAGTACTACTTTTCTAATTTTATTGAACAAATTGCAATATTGGTTTTGATGCAATAAAGGTAACAACTAGGAATATACTGAGAAATTGGGTAAAGGTACAATAACTTGAGAATGTTTATGTCAGGTTTAAACTTTCAATACTAGTGCATCTTATTTTAAAAGGTTCTGATTTTTACAGCTTTCTCGATAACACTTCGACAATTATACTTTAAACAAGGTTTATCCAACTTACACAATGTGGTAACAATAAGTCGAACTCTATGGGAAATATGCAACTAGTTTCGTCCAGTGAATGTCTTACTTCAAGCACTTGGGTTGAGTTCTAGCTCCAGTGCTTCTTGCGGGTGTTGAACTAGATCTCCAATACCTGTTGAAACTGTTGATATCCAGCTCATGGGCCTCCTGGGTCTCTTAAGGGAAGTAAGCTAGAGCTGATCTGCCTCTTGAGTGTGTAGCATGCACTGAGAGACATAGGGATGCTGTAGCTGCAGCATCTCTCTCTCGGATCTTGCACCAGCAGATGCACGTCTAGTTAATATTTCAATTGAACTGATGCTGAAAGTAAAATTTAGCGTCACGGTCTGGGATGTGATAATGTCACGATCCGGGACACGAAACTGTCACAATCCTGGGCACGAAACTGTCACAATCCGGTGCATGAAAAT
>NC_091316.1:15604902-15694902 GCF_038502225.1 Cherax quadricarinatus
GGTGAATACCTGCCAGCCCCCACTAGCATGGCGCCTGCCTTGCCAAATATGCCGCCCGCTCTCCAACATGCCAGCGCTCACACCTAGCACACAAGCACGAGTGGCAGGGAAGGCGGCCTCACATCTCTCACTTACAATGTCCACAGCGAGGACTGGGGCTCAGCTGTGTTTGCGGGTAGGCATAGCTTGTGGGGTGTGGACGCGGCGAGTTCGGATTTGCGGGTGAGGTGCGTCCTCACATCACACGAGCTGGAGGCACACTGGGCCGCCGCTGCAGTTACCGGACTGGAGAACTGCTGCCGCGGCTGCTGCTGCCAGTCGTCGCCAGCAGGCCACCACCGCCAGGCCTGTCGGGCCGCGGACTCACCTTACGCCCGTCCGCCAACACCGCACACCACAAACATGCTAAGTTGACCTCACATACACCTAACAACCTATCATACACCCCACATCACCTACATGTTCATTATCAAACACTTCACACCTTCTACATGTTCTGACATAAACCTCATATCACTTACATGTTCTCTCACATACACCTCCAAACACCTACATGTTCTCTCACATACACTTCCCATCACCTACATGTTCTCTTACACTTCCCATCACCTATTCTCTCACATACACCTCCCATCACCTATTCTCTCACATACACCTCCCATCACCTATATGTTCTCTTAACACCTCCCATCACCTACATGTTCTCTGAACACCTCCATCATCTACATGTCCTCTTACACCTCCCATCACCTACATGTTCTCTTAACACCTCCCATCACCTACATGTTCTCTTAACACCTCCCATCACCTACATGTTCTCTTAGCACCTCCATCACCTACATGTTCTCTTACACCTCCCATCACCTACATATTCTCTGTCACACCCCACTACTTACATGCTCTGCCTCACTTCAAAACACCGCGAGAACACAATAATCCTACACACCCAAGAACCCGATGTAGTAGATTAGAGAGCCAGTATAACCACCAGCTAGGATATTGCATATATCACAAAATGCAACAACACATCACACAATCTCCTCTCTCATTGTCATTTACCGAAATTATGGCTCGGCAGGCAAAGATTTACACGAAAACATTTCCAAATGTCAAACGATAATTTCATCTCCGACCCTTCCCCACCCAACAAGCAACGGAGATTCGATCAATTTGATAATACGAGTCTTGGTGATGAGCCAAACAAGGAACGTAGTGAGAGTGAGCTACACGCCTCTGGTTACAGGAAAGGCTCGATAAATGCCTCCCAACGCACGGGAAAAATGCATTTACACAAACACAAGAATAAATAAATTAAACCGAGGCAGGAGAGGGGGGAGCAGTTCCCAACACAGGCAGCGTCTGGTCAATCCCTTTAAGAGCTCCGACCTACTGAAGGAACCCTCCGTCTAACCCTTCTATTGTGATGGTTTGCTGCTTCTGTTTGATGTTCCTGTTGTGGTGGTCGGTGCTCCTATTGTGATAGCTGGTATTACTATTGCGGAGGTTAATACTCATGGTTGGCGCTTCTGTTGATAGCTGGTACTCTTGTGAGAGCTGATGCTCCTGTTGTGATGGTTTGTCGTAGCTAGTGCTACTGCTGCGATGGTTTGTAGTGCTAGTGCTCCTGTTGTGGTGGCTTGTAGCGACTAGTGGTCCTGTTGTGATTGTCGTCACGTTGTGGTGGCTAGTGCTCGTGTTGTGACGACTGGTGTTCCTGCTGGGATAGCTAGTACTCCTAGGGAGTTGGCTGGTGCTCTTCTTGCAATTGCTAGTACTCCTGTTGGGATGGCTAGTGATCCTGTTAGGATGGCTGGTGCTACTGTTGGGATGGCTGGTGTTCCTGCTGTAATGGCCTGTGATCCTAAGGAACCTGTGTACACAACGTTACCAGGAAGACGTAAACTAAGGAACAACATTACCAGCAAGACGTATACTAAGGAACTTGTGCAGACAACGTTACTAGCAAGACGTAAACTAAGGCATTTACTTTTACACAGTGAAGACAATACTTTGAATATATACTAAGAGTAATCGTAAATCAAACTTATTCAGTGGCTAGAGCCTAGGGAATGAGAGGAAATCTGGTTTGATCAGAGGAAGGTGAGAGGTAGTGCCCATTCCTTGCAACAAGACCCTCAACTACCATCATGTCACCTCCCACGCTGGAGATACAACTCGTAAGGAGAATAAAGTACTTAACTCAGTGGTGACTTGTACTTAGCGTGGTGAAGACTTGTCTGTGTGATCTCTGTGAATCTGAACCAAGATGTCCTTTCTTGAGCAACTCTACCAGCAGCTAAAAGAGGAGCTTAGGGTTGCTAAGCTCGAGATACGGCGATTGACGGAGGAAAACAAAAGGATTCGTAGTAATCCTCCTGTTGTGAGCCCTCAGGTCAAGAGGGGAACCTGGTCAGTAACCGGGCAACATGGAAGAAGCTGAAGATCAAGGAAGACTGTTGGAGTGGCAGAAACAACGAAGAACCAGAAGACTACTGTGGAAACTTCCAACCCATTTTCGGTGTTACCCGACGAATGTGGGTTGTCTACTGGGAACGTCATAACAAACATGAAGGAAGCATTGGCAGACGAGAGTGAGTCAACATCCCTTGAAAACCCAACGAAGATCATCGAGAACGTCACAACGAGCTCTGCCATGGAAGGTAAGAACATTGTTTTAGTTGGGGACAGTCAGGTTAAGTTTGTGGATAGGGCCTTTTGCCTTAGGGACAGGAAGAGGAGGCAGAGTGTATGTTTTCCTGGGGCTGGGATAGGGGATATTGTTAGCCGTATAGGCGATATCATGAAAGGTAATGGGAGCAATACTATTATCTGCCTCAGTGCGGGAGGCAATGATGTTGGCAGACGTAGGAGTGAGGACCTGATTAGCAAGTATAAGACAGCAATAGAAATTATTAGGAAGAAGGGTGGGAACCCTGTGATATGTGGCATTTTGCCTAGGAGAGGAGTTGGAAATGAATGGTTGTCCAGGGCAATTGGTGTCAATTGCTGGTTGGACAAACACTGTAAGGAAAATACATCAACAATCATAGACAACTGGGACCTCTTCTATGGCAGAAATGACATGTATTCCAGGGATGGGGTTCACTTATCTAGGTTCGGGGTGGAAGCACTGGTCAACGCAGTGGAGGGAGCTGTTAGGTCTTTAAACTAGAAATAGATAGTGGTATGGGTTTTTGTGGAAAATCAATGAATTCTGAGTGTAGCGATAGTGTGAGTTTTAGGGAAACCAGTTATAGGTAGAATGAGGTAGTTATTGGTGAATATTGGAAAGCCAGTGGCATTAGGTGACAAGGAGAGTAAGAGGTATAGTGGTGGAACAGAAATCAGCAGGAAGAGAAAAGAGAAGGGAGGTTTTCTGAAAATATATTATACTAATAGTCGTAGTGCAAAAAATAAGATGAACGAATTGAAATTAGTTGCAAGTGCGGGTAACACTGATGTTTTTGCCATAACTGAGACGTGGTTTAATATGAAAAATAGACATGCCTGCTGAATGTCACATTCAGGATTTTAAATTGTTCCAAGTAAACAGAAGTATAGGAAACGGGGGTGGGGTGGCATTCTATGTCTGAGATTGTTTAAACTGTTGCATAAAAACGGGTATAAAGTCTGAATCACGTACTGAGTCTGCTTGGGTAGAATTTTCAGAGGGTCACGAAAAATTTATTTTAAGAGTGATATACTATCCCAGACGCTTCAACGTTCAAACTCTCCAACACAAGCTCAACCAGGTCGAGCCCTCAATCCAGCTCACACTTGAAGAAGAAGTCGACAACACTCTTCCTTTCCTTGATGTTCTTCTCTGCAAAGCTGACCATGAACTTCGTTTTAAAGTCTATCGAAAACCCACCAACCAAAACGATCTTCTCCACTTCTACTCTCACCACGACACCAAAACTAAACGTGGTGTAATTATAGGCTTTTTCCTTCGCGCACTCAGAATCTGCAGCAATGAGTTCCTTGAGGAAGAATGCACTATAATTGAACAAGTATTTTCCAAACTTCACTATCCTCCTCACTTCATCAGAGACTGCAGACGGCGGGCATTAAACATCCTCAACACACCCAGAGAACACACTGCCAAGAAGAGATACATAGTCCTCCCCACCAACTCTATTGCCAAACACGTTTCCAACATCTTTTCCAATACCTCATTCCAAGTATCTACCTCCACAACCACGACCATCAAGGACATTACCAGTAATAGATAGGACAAGCTTCCATCCTCTGCAGGGGTATACATAATCCCATGCAATGACTGAAGCAAATTATACGTGGGCGAAACATCAAGAGACCTCCAAACACGTATTTCAGAACACCAATACGCAAGCAGGTTTGACGATCCAAGAAATGCCTGTGTACAACACCGAAATTCACACAACCATTTAATCAACTACAGAAACTCAAGACTTATCGCCAGAGAAGACAACACTCAGCACCGAAGAATCCTGGAATCATCACTTATCTCTATATCCAACAACTTCAACCAGAGCAACGGCTTCTATAACATAGCTGAACCACTTGCCAAGAAACTTCTTCATCGCTATACTACATAAGAACATAAGAATGGAGGAACAATGCAGAAGGTCTGCTCATACACTTATCCAATCTCTCTTCCAAGCTACCCAAGATTTTAGACTCTATAACCCCACTCGGTAGATCATCACATGCAGCATTCTCCACCTAACCCCAGTATTCTCAACCTGACTATAAATACTCGCGTACCTTCCACCCAGGTAGATCTGTTTGTGACTTTAAAAAGCCCACTGTGTGGGCGAAACATTGTCAATAAAGGATCACATTATACTGCATATGTGTTCATATTTCCCTCTCACTCATGCATTTATCTAACCTAAATTTGAAACTACTAGGCAGACTGTTCCACTCATCAACTACCCTATTTCCAAACCAATACTTTCCTATATCCTTTCGAAATCTAAACTTAACTAATTTGAATCCATTACTGCGGGTTCTTTCTTGAAGGGATATCCTCAAAACCTTATTTATATCCCCTTTGTTAATACCCATCTTTCACTTATACACTTCGATCATGTCTCCCCTCATTCTTCGTCTTACAAGTGAATGTAGTTTGAGTCTTCGGTCGTTCTTCGTACTTACCTATGTCCTTTCTTCGCACTTACTTACCTATGTCCTTTCTAAATCTAAATTTATCCAACTTAAATCCATTATTTCTGGTTCTTACCTATTTCGGCACCCTCAGTACTTTATTAATATCACCTTTGTTTAACCCCATCATCCACTTATACACTTCAATGATATCTCCCCTCATTCTACGTCTCTCCAGAGAGTGGAGATTCAAGAGTCTATCTTAATACAGGAGATTTCTTATACAGTAAATCATTTTAGTCATTCTTCTCTGTATGTTCTCCAATGAGTCTATATCCATCCTGTAGTAAGGAGACCAAAACTGAGCAGCATAATCTAAATGAGGCCTCACTAGCGATGTATAGAGCTGAAAAATAACTTTTGGACTTCTGTTACTTATACTTCTTGAAATAAATCCTAGCAATCTGTTAGCCTTGTTGAGCACATTTAGGCACTGCTGTCTTGGCTTCAGATTTCTGCTTACCATGACTCCCAAGTCTTTTTCACATTCTGTATGATCAAGTTCTACCTAGTTTATAGCTTCGAGGGTTATTTTCATTACCAAGGACTAGAACCTTACACTTATCCACATTGAACTTCATTAGCCATTTTTCAGCCCAAGACATTAATTTGTCCAAATCCTCCTGGAGTTCATTGGTATCCTTCTGAGAATGAATCATACGGCCTATCTTTGTATCATCAGCAAATTTGATATTGTCACTTGTAATTCCTTCATCAAGGTCATTAATGTAAATTATGAACAACAGAGGGCCTAAAACTGGTCCTTGTGGAATGCCACTAGAGAGTAATCCCTATTCAGATTTGACCCCATTAATGGAAAATCTCTACTTTCTGTTGGTAAGCCATGCCTCTATCCATGCTAGAACTTTACCTCCTATACTATGAGCTGCCACTTTTCTTAAGACTCTCTTGTGAGGTACTCTATCGAAGGCTTTACTAAAATCCAAATAAACAATATCATATTCTTGATCACTGTCTACTGCCTCAAATGATCTATTGAAGAACGTTAGTAAATTTGTCAGGCAGGAACGACCTCTCGTGAACCCATGCTGAGATTCATTAATCAAATTATGTTCTTCAGGTGAATTCTATTTGTTTTTTAACAAGTCGACCGTCTCCCACCGAGGAAGGGTGACCCAAAAAAGAAAGAAAATCCCCAAAATGAAAATACTTTCATCATCATTCAACACGTTCACCTCACTCACACATAATCACTGATTTTGCAGAGGTGCTCAGAATACAACAGTTTAGAAGTTTATACGTATAAAGATACACAACATATCCTTCCAAACTGCCAATATCCCAAACCCCTCCTTTAAAGTGCAGGCATTGTACTTCCCATTTCCAGGACTCAAGTCCGGCTATATAAAAATAACAGGTTTCCCTGTATCCCCTCAATAAATATTACCCTGCTCACACTCCAACAGCTCGTCATGTCCCAAATACCATTCGTCTCCATTCACTCCTATCTAACACGCTCACGCATGCTTGCTGGAAGTCTAAGCCCCTCGCCCACAAAACCTCCTTTACCCCCTCCCTCCAACCTTTTCGAGGACGATCCCTACCCCGCCTTCCTTCTCCTACAGATTTATACGCTCTCCATGTCATTCTACTTTGATCCATTCTCTCTAAATGACCAAACCACCTCAACAACCCCTCTTCAACCCTCTGACTAATACTTTTATTAACTCCACACCTTCTCCTAATTTCCACACTCTGAATTTTCTGCATAATATTCACACCACACATTGCCCTTAGACAGGACATCTCCACCGCCTCCAACTGCCTCCTCGCTGCAGCATTTACAGCCCAAGCTTCACACCCATATAAGAGTGTTGGTACTACTATACTTTCATACATTCCCTTCTTTGCCTCTATAGATAACATTTTTTTGTCTCCACATATACCTCAATGCACCACTCACTTTTTTTCCTTCATCAATTCTATGATTAACCTCATCCTTCATAAATCCATCCGCTAACACGTCAACTCCCAAATATCTGAAAACATTCACTTCTTCCATACTCCTCCTCCTCAATTTGATATCCAATTTTTTTGTATCTAAATGTTCTTTGGGCAGCATGTATAGTGCTCAGAAAACTCTCATGTTGATAGCTCTCTTCGTTACCCCAGTCCACAGATGACAAGTGTTCTCTAAGCCCATTGTAATCTGCTAAGCGAAAATCTGGGACCGTTACTAAGTTATCCCTATTATCATACTTCCATTCAATGCTCAAGGTAACTGATTTATGATCGCATGCGCCGAGTTCCTCTGTAATTGCTAAATTATTAACAAGGGTGTCCTTGTTTGCCAGAACCAAATCAAGCAGGTTATTTCCTCTTGTAGGTCCTGTCACAAACTGCTTCAAAAAACAATCCTGAACTACTTCTAAGAAATCGTTAGATTCTAAATTCCCACTCAAGAAATTCCAGTCAATCTGACTAAAGTTAAAGTCCCCTAGAATTACTACGTTATCGTGCCTTGTGGCCCTAACAATTTCCTCCCATAGTAGTCTCCCTTGGTCCCTATCTAAGTTTGGGGGACGGTATATCACACCTGGAGGGCATCTTGGCTCAGTTTACGGAGAAGCAGTGGACTGATCACACCGACTCAAGGGTGAGGGTCTGATTACCTCAAACTCCTCCTATTCTTCACCATTCTTCTTTGTATGGACTGATGAAGCCACTGTGTGGAGAAACGTTTCCACAATAAAGATACCCAAGTGTTGCACATGTGTCTAATTTATCAACTTATTGGTTCTCTGAACCATTCATCTACAGAACTGTCAAAGCTTATTGCCTGGGTAACGTTTATTCTGTTAGTGGGTTGGATTTGTGAAGGACCTGCCTAGTATGGGCCAACGGGCCTACTGCACTCTTCCTCCTTTCTTATGTTCTTACGTTTAACAAACTTGAATTAATTTGTCACATATAAATTACCTGTGAACCAAAGCATCGCTAAGGATGGGTATTTCGCCGATTTCGATGGTATAGATGTTGGTATCAGCCTAAAATCGCAAAAAATAAAAATTGGTATCGTCCCATCCCTAATATAAATAATAATGAACACAAGATCAGCATAAACAGCACCTGTGACTAAAACTAGAGAGACTACAGATAATTAATTTATACTATTATTATTATCATTACTAGTATTATTATGCGTTATTACATTCATATTACATTCATACATATAACGTAGGTGTCGTGCAACGCCTGGGAAGCGGGAGACCACCTTCCAACAAAGGAATAGTAGAACAGCAGATTATATTCCTATGATCAAGAGACCTTCACCGACATCAAGGCAGCCACCACCCCTTTCCTCCCCCAGTGAAGGGAAATTAGTTTTACAGACGCACTAAGTGTAGGAACAAAAACATAATAACACTAACAATAAATCAATGTAAATAATACAGCCTAGTTATTTTTTTAACAAGACACAGTTTCTCAGGCATACGCATGTTCATAAACAATATCTGGCTGCATTAGGCGAGTCGTTATGTATTTTCATTAGATAAATTACTTTAGGCAAAATAGCTTTAAACTATATAATTTATTTATTCTAACTGACGTTGATAGTGTAATGGAAGAAGAGTTTGTAATTGGTGTAGGTGGAACTAAAGAGTTTAAAATGTTTAGGGAATAGTGAGTTACACTCAGTGAGGGAGGTGTGAGTAACATTCAGTAAGGGAAGTGGGAGTAACATTCAGTGAGGGAAGTGGGAGTAACATTCAGTGAGTGAAGTGTGAGTAACATTCAGTGAGGGAGGTGTGAGTAACATTTAGTGAGGGAGGTGAGACCAACATGCAGTGAGGAAGGTGGGAGTAACATTCAATGAGGGAGGTGAGACTAACATCCTTTTGTGGTGACCGGTGCTCCTGTTGTGGTAGATGGTGTACCTGTTGCGGTAGATAGTGTTCTTGTTGTGGTAGTTAGTACTCCTGTTGTGGTACTGGTGCTCTTGTTGTGGTCGTTGGTGTTTCTGGTATGGTATTTGATGCTCATATTGTAGTAGCTGATGCTCTTGTTGTGGTAGTTGATAGTGTTTTGTGATAGTTGGTGGTCGTGTTGCAGTAGCTAGTGCTTCTACTGTGATGACTGGTGCTCCTGGTGTGGTGACTGGTGCTCCCGTTGTGGTGATTAATGCTACTGTTGTGATGACTGGTGCTCCTGGTGTGGTGATTGGTGCTCCCGTTGTGGTGACATGCTGCTGTTGTGATGACTGGTGCTCCTGGTGTGATGACTGGTGCTCCTGGTGTGGTGATTGGTGCTCCCGTTGTGATGACATGCTGCTGTTGTGACTGGTGCTCCTGGTGTAGTGACTGGTGCTCCCGTTGTGGTGACATGCTGCTGTTGTGATGACTGGTGCTCCTGGTGTGGTGACTGGGGCTCCCGTTGTGGTGACATGCTGCTGTTGTGATGACTGGTGCTCCTGGTGTGGTGACTGGTGCTCCAGTTGTGGTGACGACTGATGCTGCTGTTGTGATGACTGGTGCTCCTGGTATGGTGACTGGTGCTCCTGGTATGGTGACTGATTCTCTTGTTGTGGTGACTCGTGGTCTTGTTATAAATGGTGATCTGTCATCGTGAGTAATTCTACTTAGGTTAGGTAAGGTTCGTCAAGAACCAGAACAAGTTTTTCCTGATGCGTGTCTTAGTCACATGATTACCAGCCGTTGGAGCTTTTGGTCATCTGACCGGGGCCTTCCACTGGCTTACCGGTCCACCCCTTTACAAATCGATGGTTATTATAACCATTTTGCTGATGCCGAATTCTCCTTGAATAGTGGCCGCGAGAGAGAGAGAGAGAGAGAGAGAGAGAGAGAGAGAGAGAGAGAGAGAGAGAGAGAGAGAGAGAGAGAGAGAGAGAGAGAGAGTAGAGGATGAAAAGGAGTAGATGTTACTGGACAACTATGAGAATAAAGTGTAGTACAACAACAATAATAATAATAATGAAAAATATAATTACCTCATATTTTCACAATATATTATTTTTATGTTGTCTTGTCTATTACTTATAAATTTTTTTTTCATTATTGGTCTCGATTAATTGTAAGTGAACATGAGCAGCAAGTATTTTGTGCTAGGGGAATATGTGAAGCAGGTGTAAGGTGAACATTAGAAGCAGGAATAAGGTGTTGCTACGTTAACAAGGGCAAGTGTAAGGTGCTAAGTGAATATGGGCATCAAGTGTATGCGTAACTGAACATGGGTAGCTAATACAGAGTAATAAATCAGAGAGGTGAAACCTCAGCTCCAAATTACCCATCTACCGCATTAGCTCTCACACCTGAATCTTCCAGGACTACAAACTGAAATTTGTTGCCACTGTAAACTTCAGAGAGAGAATAAAGACACACATACACACACATATACACACACACACATACATACATACATGCATACATACATACATACATACATACATACATACATACATACATACACACATACATACACAAACACACACACACACACACACACACACACACACACACACACACACACACACACACACACACACACACACACACACTACCTATTACAGTAGCAGAAGCAGCAACGGGTAAAGTTGTCAGGACTAAACAAGCTAATGAAGATCCCTTTGGACCCGAGCATTTCTGTAGCAGAAATGCTCGGGTCCAAAGGGATTCTTGTAGATGGCAGTGCAAATCCACAAGATGGGTGGCTGGGAGTCTTCTGGATCGATGACCTTCTTGTTACTATACGAAATGTAATGTTCATTACTACGCTAAATACACATGAAAGTCTAAAACGAAGATTTATAATCAAGTATTATTTATCTGAATGGCATCACACATGAAAGTTCATTTAACAAAGTCATATCGGATAAGATATGAAACTATAAAGAATTGAGATGTCCTATTTATGAAAGAGAAGACCACCAACTTCCTATAGGAGACGCAGGTTATCTCTGCAACCTTTATGATGAGTGGCCAAACCCTGAACCTAGATAAATGAATGTATATGTGGGTATACGAGTATGAACTCAAGATAATTCAAAATGAAACACTGTGAATAAACAAAAGAATGGACGGAGACTCGAACCGTGGTCCTAGTATGTAGCAGGCGCAATGCTGTATCACTGAACCTCTAAGCTTTTACAGACAGCATTTCTGTGATATAATAGTAACCCTAATGTCTCATCCCACAACCACAGAAGTTTATATATATATACATAGAGTATATATATATATATATATATATATATATATATATATATATATATATATATATATATATATATATATATATATATATTGTTCGGGAGAGGGGTGGGATTAAATTATGAGGAATTAAATACAAAATGGGAAGTGACACAGTTACTTTTTGCTGATGATACTGTGCTCATGGGAGATTCTAAAGAAAAACTGCAAAGGTTAGTGGACGAATTTGGGAGTGTGTGTAAAGATAGAAAGTTGAAAGTGAACATATAAAAGAGTAAGGTGATGAGAGTATCAAATGATTTAGATAAAAAAAATTGGATATCAAACTGGGGAGAAGGAGTATGGAAGAAGTGAATGTTTTCAGATATTTGGGAGTTGACGTGTCAGCGGATGGATTTATGAAGGATGAAGTTAATCATAGAATTGATGAAGGAAAAAAGGTGAGTGGTGCATTGAGGTATATGTGGAGGCAAAAAATGTTATCTATGGAGGCAAAGAAGGGAATGTATGAAAGTATAGTAGTACCAACACTCTTATATGGGTGTGAAGCTTGAGTTGTAAATGCTGCAGCAAGGAGGCGGTTGGAGGCAGTGGAGATGTCCTGTCAAAGGGCAATGTGTGTAAATATTATGCAGAAAATTCGGAGTGTGGAAATTAGGAGAAGGTGTGGAGTTAATAAAAGTATTAGTCAGAGGGCTGAAGAGGGGTTGTTGAGGTGGTTTGGTCATTTAGAGAGAATGGATCAAAGCAGAATGGCATGGAGAGCGTATAAATCTGTAGGGGAAGGAAGGCGGGGTAGGGGCCGTCCCCGAAAAGGTTGGAGGGAGGGGGTAAAGGAGGTGTTGTGGGCGAGGGGTTTGGACTTCCAGCAAGCGTGCATGAGCTTATTAGATAAGAGTGAATGGAGAGAAATGGTATTTGGGACCTGACGAGCTGTTGGAGCGTGAGGAGGATAATATTTAGTGAAGGGATTCAGGGAAACCGGTTATTTTATATAACCGGACTTGAGTCCTGGAAATGGGAGGTACAATGCCTGCATTCTAAAGGAGGGGTTTGGGATATTGGCAGTTTGGAGGGATATATTGTGTATTTTTATATGTATATACATCTAAACTGTTGTGTTCTGAGCACCTCTGCAAAAACAGCGATTATGTGTGAGTGAGGTGAAAGTGTTGAATGATGAAAGTATTTTCTTTCTTTCTGGGCCACCCTGCCTCGGTGGGAGACGGCCGACTTGTTGAAATATATATATATATATATATATATATATATATATATATATATATATATATATATATATATATATATATATATATATTTTTTTTTATTTTTTTTTTTTTATTATCACACCGGCCGATTCCCACCAAGGCAGGGTGGCCCGAAAAAGAAAAACTTTCACCATCATTCACTCCATCACTGTCTTGCCAGAAGGGTGCTTTACACTACAGTTTTTAAACTGCAACATTAACACCCCTCCTTCAGAGTGCAGGCACTGTACTTCCCATCTCCAGGACTCAAGTCCGGCCTGCCGGTTTCCCTGAATCCCTTCATAAATGTTACTTTGCTCACACTCCAACAGCACGTCAAGTATTAAAAACCATTTGTCTCCATTCACTCCTATCAAACACGCTCACGCATGCCTGCTGGAAGTCCAAGCCCCTCGCACACAAAACCTCCTTTACCCCCTCCCTCCAACCCTTCCTAGGCCGACCCCTACCCCGCCTTCCTTCCACTACAGACTGATACACTCTTGAAGTCATTCTGTTTCGCTCCATTCTCTCTACATGTCCGAACCACCTCAACAACCCTTCCTCAGCCCTCTGGACAACAGTTTTGGTAATCCCGCACCTCCTCCTAACTTCCAAACTACGAATTCTCTGCATTATATTCACACCACACATTGCCCTCAGACATGACATCTCCACTGCCTCCAGCCTTCTCCTCGCTGCAACATTCATCACCCACGCTTCACACCCATATAAGAGCGTTGGTAAAACTATACTCTCATACATTCCCCTCTTTGCCTCCAAGGACAAAGTTCTTTGTCTCCACAGACTCCTAAGTGCACCACTCACTCTTTTTCCCTCATCAATTCTATGATTCACCTCATCTTTCATAGACCCATCCGCTGACACGTCCACTCCCAAATATCTGAATACGTTCACCTCCTCCATACTCTCTCCCTCCAATCTGATATTCAATCTTTCATCACCTAATCTTTTTGTTATCCTCATAACCTTACTCTTTCCTGTATTCACCTTTAATTTTCTTCTTTTGCACACCCTACCAAATTCATCCACCAATCTCTGCAACTTCTCTTCAGAATCTCCCAAGAGCACAGTGTCATCAGCAAAGAGCAGCTGTGACAACTCCCACTTTGTGTGTGATTCTTTATCTTTTAACTCCACGCCTCTTGCCAAGACCCTCGCATTTACTTCTCTTACAACCCCATCTATAAATATATTAAACAACCACGGTGACATCACACATCCTTGTCTAAGGCCTACTTTTACTGGGAAAAAATTTCCCTCTTTCCTACATACTCTAACTTGAGCCTCACTATCCTCATAAAAACTCTTCACTGCTTTCAGTAACCTACCTCCTACACCATACACTTGCAACATCTGCCACATTGCCCCCCTATCCACCCTGTCATACGCCTTTTCCAAATCCATAAATGCCACAAAGACCTCTTTAGCCTTATCTAAATACTGTTCACTTATATGTTTCACTGTAAACACCTGGTCCACACACCCCCTACCTTTCCTAAAGCCTCCTTGTTCATCTGCTATCCTATTCTCCGTCTTACTCTTAATTCTTTCAATTATAACTCTACCATACACTTTACCAGGTACACTCAACAGACTTATCCCCCTATAATTTTTGCACTCTCTTTTTTCCCCTTTGCCTTTATACAAAGGAACTATGCATGCTCTCTGCCAATCCCTAGGTACCTTACCCTCTTCCATACATTTATTAAACAATTGCACCAACCACTCCAAAACTATATCCCCACCTGCTTTTAACATTTCTATCTTTATCCCATCAATCCCGGCTGCCTTACCCCCTTTCATTTTACCTACTGCCTCACGAACTTCCCCCACACTCACAACTGGCTCTTCCTCACTCCTACAAGATGTTATTCCTCCTTGCCCTATACACGAAATCACAGCTTCCCTATCTTCATCAACATTTAACAATTCCTCAAAATATTCCTTCCATCTTCCCAATACCTCTAACTCTCCATTTAATAACTCTCCTCTCCTATTTTTAACTGACAAATCCATTTGTTCTCTAGGCTTTCTTAACTTGTTAATCTCACTCCAAAACTTTTTCTTATTTTCAACAAAATTTGTTGATAACATCTCACCCACTCTCTCATTTGCTCTCTTTTTACATTGCTTCACCACTCTCTTAACCTCTCTCTTTTTCTCCATATACTCTTCCCTCATTGCATCACTTCTACTTTGTAAAAACTTCTCATATGCTAACTTTTTCTCCCTTACTACTCTCTTTACATCATCATTCCACCAATCGCTCCTCTTCCCTCCTGCACCCACTTTCCTGTAACCACAAACTTCTGCTGAACACTCTAACACTACATTTTTAAACCTACCCCATACCTCTTCGACCCCATTGCCTATGCTCTCATTAGCCCATCTATCCTCCAATAGCTGTTTATATCTTACCCTAACTGCCTCCTCTTTTAGTTTATAAACCTTCACCTCTCTCTTCCCTGATGCTTCTATTCTCCTTGTATCCCATCTACCTTTTACTCTCAGTGTAGCTACAACTAGAAAGTGATCTGATATATCTGTGGCCCCTCTATAAACATGTACATCCTGAAGTCTACTCAACAGTCTTTTATCTACCAATACATAATCCAACAAACTACTGTCATTTCGCCCTACATCATATCGTGTATACTTATTTATCCTCTTTTTCTTAAAATATGTATTACCTATAACTAAACCCCTTTCTATACAAAGTTCAATCAAAGGGCTCCCATTATCATTTACACCTGGCACCCCAAACTTACCTACCACACCCTCTCTAAAAGTTTCTCCTACTTTAGCATTCAAGTCCCCTACCACAATTACTCTCTCACTTGGTTCAAAGGCTCCTATACATTCACTTAACATCTCCCAAAATCTCTCTCTCTCCTCTGCATTCCTCTCTTCTCCAGGTGCATACACGCTTATTATGACCCACTTCTCGCATCCAACCTTTACTTTAATCCACATAATTCTTGAATTTACACATTCATATTCTCTTTTCTCCTTCCATAACTGATCATTTAACATTACTGCTACCCCTTCCTTTGCTCTAACTCTCTCAGATACTCCAGATTTAATCCCATTTATTTCCCCCCACTGAAACTCTCCTACCCCCTTCAGCTTTGTTTCGCTTAGGGCCAGGACATCCAACTTCTTTTCATTCATAACATCAGCAATCATCTGTTTCTTGTCATCCGCACTACATCCACGCACATTTAAGCAACCCAGTTTTATAAAGTTTTTCTTCTTCTCTTTTTTAGTAATTGTATACAGGAGAAGGGGTTACTAGCCCATTGCTCCCGGCATTTTAGTCGCCTCATACGACACGCATGGCCGAATATGTAAAACTGGTCAATTAGCAAGAACTCATTTAAAATTAAGTCCGTTCTAAAATTTTCTCTTATACGTTTAAAGACATATTTTTTCATTAATGTTAATGTAAAAAATTTTAATTTTGCACCAAGAGAATCTTAGAAAACTTACCTAACCTTATTATAACAAGAACAATTTATTTTAGCCTAACCCAGCTAAATAAATTTTAGATTTGTTTACAGTAATTTAATACTAAACAAACACAGTGAAATATATTTTTTTCGTTTGGTTCAGAATGATTTTGGCGAAATTATTGCATACACAAATTTTCACTTGTCCTATATGGCAAGATGAACGTTGCTATTTAAGCCAAGATCGCAAATTCTGCCTATTCGGTACGACATATATATATATATATATATATATATATATATATATATATATATATATATATATATATATATATATATATATATATATATATATATATATATATGTCGTGCCGAATATGTAAAACTGGTCAATTAGCAAGAACTCCTTTAAAATTAAGTCCTTTCTAAAATTTTCTCTTATACGTTTAAAGATATATTTTTTTTCATTAATGTTAATGTAAATTTTTTTAATTTTGCACCAAAAGAATCTTAGAAAACTTACCTAACCTTATTATAACAATAACAATTTATTTTAGCCTAACCCAACTAAATACATTTTAAATACGTTTACAATAATTTAGTACTAAACAAACACAATCAAAAATATTTTTTTCGTTAGGTTCAGAATGATTTTGGCGAAATTATTGCATACACAAATTTTCACTTGTCCTAAATGGCAAGATGAGCGTTGCTATTTAAGCCAAGATGGCAAGTTCTGCCTATTCGGCACGACATACATATATATATATATATATATATATATATATATATATATATATATATATATATATATATATATATATATATGTATATATATATATATATATACATGCATCAATGCGTGTTCCTGCATAGAATACGTTTGTGTTTACATATATATGAATATATGTCTTAGTATGTGCATGAAGTGTTAAAAATAGGCATGCCAGAGACACGACAAACAGATCACCGTCATACCAGTCTTCCTCAAGAGTCCAGAGCACTGAAAGAAGAAAATTAACATGAGCTTGAACACGAGATCTCATTCATCAACAGTCAGCAAAACAAGCAAGCAGCAACAGAAGAGTAACACTAATATCTGCTTAATTAGATTCAAGGTGGTTTCATGTCTAGTACACCCTCTATCCATCCTGTGTGCGTTAGTTAAAGGAATAGTGGCACAGAATGAGTAAAGGAACTGGGCCTCAACATTTGTGTTTGATAAGCAAGCTACAGTGGTAAGGAATTATTTACAAAATTTATTGCATTCAGAACAACAGCAATAAGCTTACACAATCATGAATTCAATCCAAAAATTACAATGTAGTTACGAGTGGTTATGAGTTTAAGAGTTTTATTTATAATAAACAGTCAGGATATTTTTCTAGAATTGCTGGTAATATGCTACTGTGGATAAAATGCTTTGACATTTCTCGAACATTCGTGAGTCGTGTATGAACTCATGATTTTTTGCTTGTTTCGTATTCCAGACCAATGATAGGAAATGTGACACTGTTCCTCTGCAGCCCAACCGAAGCCGAGCAGTGGCGACATCCGAGAGTCTGCTGATTTTGTTGGGTGTCGTAGACATGTGGCCTCACTTGCATGCTAAGAGTGATGATAGAGGGACTGACTGATGTCAGTCAATCTACTTCTGTCCCAAGTTAATGAGGTTCACTTGAGGTTCTTTTCGTATTACTGTCCTTAAATTAATAGCTGACCTCCTAAAGTTGTAATCCTCCTTGAAAGCATAAGTCTTTGCTAATTCATCAATTCTATTACGTGTTTGAAGGACAAGGTAAGAGATAATCTACTTCAGCTAAATAATCCTGGACCTGTAAAAAAAAAAAAGACGCCTCAACAACCAATTAATCATCAGTCATTCTCTTTAAACATATAATCCAAAACAGATGTGGTCACTTAATTTTTTCCCCACTTTTGCATATATATCTTTGACCTAGTTCCCGATTTCTCCCTGTATACCCACATCCTACTACCCACTTTCCTTATTTACCATTATCCTACTATCCTATCTTTTCCAATAAACCATTACCCTACTACCTTATCTTTTCCTATATACCCTCATCTTGCTACCGCAGGATGAGGGTATACACCCTTGCTCTACTTCCCAACCTCTTCCTATATATCCTCATCCTACTTCGCTATTTAATCCAGTCCTCTTTTCTTTTCCGCTCATCATTATCATTCCTATCGTCAACAATGTGAATAAGAGGACGTGTTGAAAACAATGATAAGAATTCACTTTGGAGAGAAAACTTCAGACCACGATTCGGTCTGTCCTGCAAGTTGTCTTGATGATGTAGTTCGAAACGAACCGAAACTTCGTCAAAAGTTTCCTCTCTAAGGTGTGGGTTATTTGTGAACTGGTTCAGTCACAGTATTGTGGCTTTTCTTGTTATTTACGGAGAAGAATGTAAAAGATGTAAACAGCAGATTATTCCCACGGAATATAAATGTTAACAAAAGCGTAGAAAGCATTACGAAGGTCTGTTAACTTTTTATGACTATTTTCTGGTTATTTTCTCTGTTATATCTTTATGGTTCCGAGGATCATCGCCCTCGCTGGCCTGGTCTCAGCTCAGGTCTCCTAAAATGGAAAGTTAATGTTGCAACAATATGAACTATTAAAAAACAAAAAAGGCCCAATACTGTGATTGGATCAACACACAAACAACCCGTATACCTTTGATATACCTTTGAAGAGTTTTGAGAGTTTCACTACTCTCTGAGCCCGGCCATGGGCCAGGCTCGTCTGGTGCTTGCCTGATCAACCAGGCTGTTGCTGCTGGAGGCCCGCTGCCCCACATATCCATCACAGCCTGGTTGATCTGGTACCTGGTGAAGATACTTATCTAGTTTCCTCTTGAAGGCTTCTACACTTGTTCCAGCCGTGTTTCTGATTACTTAAGTTAAAATGTTGAATAGTCTGGGACCCCGAATGTTGATACAGTGTTCCCTTATTGTCCTCACCACACCCCTGCTCCTCACTGGGTTTATTTTGCATTTCCTCCCATAATTCTCACTCCAGTATGTTGTTATGGCAGTGTGTAGATTTGGGACCAAGCCCTCGAGTACTTTCCAGGTATATATAATAATGTATCTTTCTCTTCTCCGCTCCATTGAGTACATGTTCAAGATCTGAAGGCGTTCCCAGTAATTTAGGTGCTTTACTGGTTCAGTGTGAGCCGTAAACGATCTCTGTATTTGTTCCAGCTCTGATATTTCTCCGGCTTTGAACGGGGCCGTCAGCACTGAGCAATATTCAAAGTGAGGGAGTACTAGCGATCTGATGAGTGTCACCACTGGCATTATTTCCCTTGTTTTGAAAGTTCTCAATACCCACACCGTCAACTTACTGGCTGTCGTGATCTTTGTCTTGTTATGGTCTTTAAAAGAAAGGTCAGCTGACATAATTATTCCCAGGTTTTTTACGTGTTCCTTTCGTTCTATTTGGTGACCATCTTGAGTTTTGTATATAGTGATTATTTTGAGTTCCTCATTCTTTCCATACCTAAGCAGCTGGAACTTATCATTATTGAACGTCATGTTGTTCTCCACTGCCCACTGGAAAACACTGCTTATATCTTCCTGGAAAATTTCAGTGTCCTCTACCGTAGTGACTTTCATGCTTATTTTAGTATCATCTGCAAATGATGATACAAAAGTGTAACGGGTGTTTTTTCTATGTCTGCTATAAGGATGAGAAACAGCAGAGGTGCCAGGACAGTGCCTTGGGGCACTGAGCTTTTGACCTCGCTGATGCTGGATCTTGCATTGTTCGCTACTGCTTTTTGTGTTCTGTGTATTAGGAACAGAAAATCCATCTGCCTACCTTCTCCGTAATGCCCATGGCCCTCATTTTGTGCGCTATCACTTCATGGTCGGATTTGTCAAACGCCTCTCCAAAATCTATGTAAATCACATCTGCGTTTTGGTCGTCTTCCAACGCCTCAGTAGAAAGAAGCCCAGGACGACGTTTCAGTCCGACCTGGACCAATTACAAGTCACATAAACACACAAAGGTGAGGGAACCAATATGTATACTGGCTCCCTCACTTTTGTGTGTCAGTGTGACTTGTACAGGGTCCAGGTCGGACCGGAACGTCGCCCTGGGCTTCCTATGTACGGGTTGTTTAAGTGATGAACTATTAAGAAACAGAGGAAAGTAAAAATGCTGAAGGAGGTAAAGAGTGGTGATATTAAGTGGTGTTAACTTTGATTAGTGGTGGTAGTAAGGAAAGGGTGACTGCATTTGAGCAACGGTATTAAATGAGAACAGTGGTCTTAATGTGAGCACTGGTGTTCACAAGTGAATGGTGCTAAAGTTAAGGGAAGAGGGCAGTGTCCGGTGTTATGGTAAGAGAGGGAGTGAGTAATATTACAGCATGTAAAGAATTAAGTGTCAGCTTGAGAAACTACAGTGGGGGCCAAGGTGGCACTGTTATTATCTTAAGATGGTGCTGACAAATGCTGTGCACACTACCTTAAGATAGTGCTGACAAGTTCAGTGAATACTATAAGATCTTAAGGTGGTGCTGACAAGTACAGTGAACACTACCTTATGATGGTGCTAACAAGTACAATGCACACTACCTTAAGATGGTGCTGATAAGTACAGTGCACACCACCTTAAGATGGTGCTGACAAGTACAACGCACACTACCTTAAGATGGTGCTGACAAGAACAGTGCACACCACCTTAAGATGATGCTGAGAAGTACAGTGCACACTACCTTAAGATGGCGCTGACAAGTACAGTGCACACCACCTTAAGATGGTGCTAAGAAGTACAGCGCACACTACCTTAAGATGGTGCTGACAAGTACAGTGAACCCCTGAACCATACTACCAGTGCAAGGCTTACAATACGGAAGGCAAAAAAAAAGTAGATGGGTAGATGACTGGTTTTTAATGGCAGAATATAATTTTAATCTTCGTGTCCCACAATAAAACTTATCCCCCATTAAATCCTGTCCCCCATTATATCCTTTCATCCCTCTATTAAAACTTGTCAGCCATTAAAACTAGCAACCTTTCATAATAACCTCCCTTTCTCTTGTAAAATCCTCTCTCTCTCTCATATATATATATATATATATATATATATATATATATATATATATATATATATATATATATATATATATATATAGAGAGAGAGAGAGAGAGAGAAGAGAGAAGCGTTTAATAGAAATATTGAAGCTCTTACATGAAGTACTGAAGGTTTTAATTGAAAGCTTGAAAGCTTCCAATTGAAACATTATGCTTTAACGTGTACAGAAGTTTATATAGATAAGATTTTTTTAATTGAGATTATTTTAATGGGGGGGGGGAGTGAGAAGTTGTGATAGAGGCTGGGATGTTTTAATAGGGAATGGGTTGCTTTTCCTGGGGAATGGGATATATTAATTGGGATACGAGTTCTCAATCGGGGTATAGGTTTTTGTGTATGATAGGTAGCAGCAGTGAAATAGGGGCATAGCACTAAGGATACAGTAAGTAAAAATGAGAATGGGAGAGAGATAGTGAGGAATGGAATTTAGATCATTAATGCGAAATGGGGAAATTGAGTCTAATAGGGAAATGGACGGAAGCAATGGGGAAATAGGATACAACAATAAAGAGATGTGAAAAAAAAATAGGACAGGAGAGTCACGGTAATGGAGGTTAGTAACAGGAGCATGGGAAGGGAAATTATGATGTGCATACAGCAATGAGCACGATACTGTAGTAGCAGCATCAGCAACTAAAGTTGTAGCAACAGCAACAACAGTTGAAGCAACAGCAACAATAGCTGTAGAAGCAGCAGCAGCAACAGCTGCAGCAGCAGCAGTAGCAACAGCACCACAAACAACAGCTGCAGCAACAACACCAACACCTGCAGCAGCACTATCAACACCAACACCTGCAATAGTACCACGAACAGCAGCAGAACTATTATACAGTCGTGCATGATGATAAGCCTACATTATGGAAGTCATTTGTTATGAAGAACAGCAATAAAGTTGCTACGTGGGACACTGTCCACTAAGAAAGGGAAGGAGAGGCCGGGAGAGAGAGAGAGAGAGAGAGAGAGAGAGAGAGAAGAATTAGGGAGGAAGTTTAAAATGACATATGTCCATGATATCAGTAGGCACTTGCACGAACCATGGCACTAAAGCACGAAAAAACATAATCTTGGAACACAGCGTGAAGCAAAATGACCAAATCTCAAAATCCTGGAGAAGACTTTTTTGAGTAACCCCGGTATAAATGGCCATAATATGTTATTGATTTTCTTGCCACATAAAGAATACAAAGCACGCCTATCAAAGACACTAATTATTTTTATGGTACCCGTGAAATGTGTGGGAATATACAAAAGACATACGTATATGGAAATGTAGAGTCGACACATTCTAGCACAAGTGTTACCCTTACGGATGTACAACTGAATTGTTGAATCATAAAACCTCTTGAGTGAGATGCATGTATTGTAGTGTGCTAACACCACGGTACATCTGACGTACAGTAGAGAAGCGTTTAGTAAACCTTGGCTAGACTTTATCACACAGTCCTGCGAACCTGTGTCAACTAATATGATCATCTGCCAGTTTTTCTCTAAGTCTGTCTAAAGTATTCTTATTCTCTAGACTTTCACCTCTTCTAGTTTATAATCTTGGTAGGTTGTAGTTTGGCAATGTATTCTTTATTGCATCTTCTGGTACGCCTACCACTGAGATTTGTCTCCCTGCCTGTTCCTACTGACACCACCTTTATATAACATTCTCCACTTATTAGTCTTTTTCAACTTTGTCTTGTGAAAAGCGAACAGAGGATCGAACCTCCACCACTCCTTGTGCTGAATGAATTTATATAAGCATAATTATGAATAACGTACAGACACCCGCTCAGTTCCTCGCCAAAGACTTCAACCACCTCAGGTAAAACACCTGAAGTCTCTCCACAATAACTTATCAAACTTATCAAGTTTTATCAAACTTCAAAGTTTTTCTAGCAACTGCTTTTTCAGTTTTTTTCCCTAAAAGTCGTATCCCCGCAATCTATATACCAGAGTTGTATTTAACACGGAAGCTCCAACACTAGCAACAGTACAGAAATATCAAATACGACCCTTGTTTCGTATTATTTTCGAGTCTTCTCCGAAGGGGAAACAGCACACCATTTTTACGAGCATTTGACATTTTCAACTCCCTTGTCACTTATGATGACACTACACGTGTACTTTAACTTTCAATTACTTTTCTAATGGGATTTTGAGAAATTTTGTTTTGGCGTCTGATGGCAGGTTTAATACATTCTTACTTGCATCACATACTGTATATAGTTGAAAAATCATGTAAGGAGTCACAAAGTCCTTGTCAGATTTCCAAAATGTATTATAACATCATGATAACTGAAACGAAAATATAGTTCTTTGTAATTAAAGCATAATCTTCCTAACGTGAAGTTCCCTGACCAATGGATGGGGCGTGATGGCCCTATCATATGGCTTTCCTACATCATATCTATAGACTTCTTTGTGAAAAATTTATTTTTTTTTCAGATACTAGCTGCTGACATTAAAATACTAGCTTTAGAATACACGATGGCACTGGAAAAGTCACACCGAATATGTTGGTCAACACATGGAATGCAAAGGAGAATCGATCAGACATATTAAGGCCTACTGGAGGTGCACAGATTAGACAACTGTGAATCTATGAAAATTGTTACGTCGTCTATCGTATGGAGAAAGAGAGAAACAGTGTGTGTTAATTAGTTACCAGATGTCAAAGGCACACACACACACACACACACACACACCTAAGTAACACAAAACAGGTCAGTGTCTGTCGACACTGACCTGTTTTATGTTACTTAGGTATGTGTGTGTGTGTGTGTGTGTGTGTGTGTGTGTGTGTGTGTGTGTGTGTGTGTGTGTGTGTGTGTGTGTGTGTGTGTGTGTGTGTGTGTGTGTGTGCGAGCGTGCACGCAGGTACAGTGCTTTGTGTGGTGCTGTACTTTGTGTGTTGTGTTTTGTGTGTGCTCGTGCCACTGTGTGTCTTGCAGAACTCTCTGTTCCATTTAAGTTCACAAAACTAATTCTGCACTTGAACTCACTCAGTTTTTTAAAAAGTCTACCATCTGTTGTCTTTTGAAGCATGACCTCTCCTTGGACGGCTTCCTCTTATCTTCAGACCCCAGTGCAACGTTTTCTTATTGTAGACTCTTGTGGGTCTACATATCCCCCAGACCCCAGTGCAAGTCTCTTTTTCGCTGATTGTAGTGGGTCTATATCTTTCCCAGACCCAAGTGTATGTTTCTTTTATTGTAGACTTCTGAGGTCTACATCTTAAGACTCTTTGGGTCTAAATCTCCCAATGGGCATCGAAATCAATCAGGTGAACATTACCATAACCAACACCATGATGGATATAAGCAGCAAATGGTTGACATTTTTAAAGTTTTAACATATTACATAATTAGGTATTAGGTTAACACACTTCTATTGTGCAGCTACCCTGTTATATTGTATATGTATGTATATAAATATATATATATATATATATATATATATATATATATATATATATATATATATATATATATATATATATATATATATATATATATATATATATATATATATATATATATATATATATATATATATATATATATATATATATATATATGGGAAGTACAATGCCCGCACTCTAAAGGAGGGGTTTGGGATATTGGCAGTTTGGAGAGATATGTTGTGTGTTTTTATACGTATATACTTCTAAACTGTTGTATTCTGGGCACCTCTGCAAAAACAGTGATTATGTGTGAGTGAGGTGAAAGTGTTGAATGAGAATGAAAGTATTTTCTTTTTGGGGACTTTCTCTTTGGGTCACCCTGCCTCGGTGGGAGACGGCCGACTTGTTGAAAAAAAATATATAGTATATATATATTTATATATATATATATATATATATATATATATATATATATATATATATATATATATATATATATATATATATATAAATGCTACCGAGCGGCTCTTGATCCTAGGAACTGAACCTATGTTAGCCATTTTCCTGTTATATTCTATCGCAGTATGGGTTCCTTATTTAGGGTAATGAAATTTGTCCGCCTCAGATGAGAGATTTCAGTAAAGCTATTAGGATATCGTTAAACACTCTACTATAGGCTCAGTAACTCCGGAAGCTTCATAGGCTTCCTTCCAACAAAACTGGACTTACCGTTACTTGGGATGAAGCCTTAGAAGCTGACTTCGTTACTTAACCCATAGAGGGATGCTAACGGGAACAAGACTGGAGAAAGGGGTGACAAAGATTTCATTACTAGAAATTACAAGCAACACACCTTAGCTATCTATGGGGGATGAGAAGGGCACACAAGTCAGTACTGTATTAAGAGGAGGGTTATTTAGTTAGATTCAAAATGAGTGATTAGCATACACTCACTCTCCTATATTCTTATCTCGCAAACATTTACTTATTCACGCAGTCACTCAGCATGTACTCAAGCATTCATATATCTTCATTATTCTCTCTTTCTTTACATATTACAAGTTGGCCGTGGTTTAAGGCTCTGCAACCTCCGTGCTGGAGGAAGGTACTCTAAGGTGGTCCAAGTGAAGGCTCTTACCACTCGTGGCAACAGCAATAACTGTTGGAGCTTTAATGATAAATGGCTAGGCAGGTCTGTGTTGACGCCCAGGCGTGGCAGAAGAGGCCGTCCAGTGGTGCAATGTTGACAGAATTGTGAGCACAGAGAGCTGCTTTCAGGATAATTTACCAGTCCAACTAGAAGGGCTTTGTTCCCTCTGAACGAATGGTCGTAATCTCGCCTGATGCACTTAGTGTTGCTTCTTTATTGCAAGTCTCAAACGCCATGTTAAGCCCCGGGGCGTATTGCGTATTTCTACAGAAATTTTGCAACTATAATACGAAGCTGAGGTCTTAGCAACAAGACATATGTGTTTCAGTTAGGTATCTTTAATCCGAAACGCTTCACTTGCACCGTAGAATTCTTTAGTTGAATACAGAGGAGACAGTAGAAGTAGTGATGTAAAAGGTAATGTTATCAGTGCATCACCCACGACCAAGTAGTTTTTGAGGCGGTCAGTTCCTCAGCCTGAAGAAAAGCTTCTCTCTAGACTATGGATTGAAACGTTTCGGAATAAAGATACCAAACTGTTGCACATGTGTCTTACTTACCTACTTGTCGGTATTGTATACCTTTATTATATTCAGGTCGCTAGTTTACCGCACGCTCCTAACGCCATATTATAAGAAGCAACACACTAGCTTACTGCACGCTCTTAACGTTATGTGATGATCCTCAGATCACTGACTTATTGCGCGTCTCTACAGCCGTGTTATTGCACGTCTCTACACCCGTGTTAATGCCCGTTTCTACAGCCGAGTTATGATCCTCAGATCACTGACTTACTGCACGCCTCTACAGCCGTGTTAATGCCCGTTTCTACAGCCGAGTTATGATCCTCAGATCATTGACTTACTACATGTCTCTACAGCCGTGTTATGGTCCTCAGATCACCGACTTAGTGCCCGTCTGTACAGCCGTGTTATTGCACGTCTCTACAGCCGTGGTATGATCCTCAGATCACTGACTTCCTGCTCGTCTCTACAGTTATATTATGATCTCTTACTCTGAAATAACATCAAAGAACGAATTAATACAACAGACGAATTTCGAGTATAAGCGCATTAATAAAGAAGTGTAGAGACACTAAAGACAGCATAACATAAACACTCAGAGTTACGGTAAATACACATAAACATTTAACGTGCTAGCATATAATCCGGGGTTAAGAACCTGACATATTGACCTCACACTTTGGGCAAATATTTCAATAACACAACATTTCTTAATCATAATGACACACTTACGTTTCTTTCGCCACTGAATTAGCATATATATTTTTTCGGAATTATTGATGTTAAAAAATATGATCCCTTGTCTGAGGATCGTATTCTGAGCTTAGTTCAAGGTTTATATCAGTTAATTTTTCAATATATCATTGTTTACTCTGCATGATATTTTACACATCTATCCAGTAGTAACTATATGGTAAATTTTCCACCAACATTGTTTTAAAAATGAAAATATCTTCAAAATGGTAAAGTTATATTTAAATTTTTTTTTTGCTTAAACATATAAAAAATGCTAATGAAATTGTATTTCAAAAACTGTTAGTTATATACACTGGCTTATTTTAATAATTAAAGAAAATGTAAATGCATTTTTATTTTTTTTATTAATAAAACTGAAAAAACTGACATGTGTGTTTAAGTGATTTCACTGACTATATTTGGAAGTGGAATTTAAAAAAAAAAACTTCATTGTTTAGATCGAAGAGGAAATTGTCGAGCTTCTTATCTGCAGCATAGAAGAAAAAAATGAAGCTTTTACGAGAAACTAAAGTTTCTCTTGCAACACCACCAGTACGTCTCTCTTGCAACACCACCAGTACGTCTCTCTTGTAACACCACCAGTACGTCTCTCTTGTAACACCACCAGTACGTCTCTCTTGTAACACCACCAGTACGTCTCTCTTGTAACACCACCAGTACGTCTCTCTTGTAACACCACCAGTACGTCTCTCTTGTAACACCACCAGTACGTCTCTCTTGTAACACCACCAGTAAGTCTCTCTTGTAACACCACCAGTACGTCTCTCTTGTAACACCACCAGTACGTCTCTCTTGTAACACCACCAGTAAGTCTCTCTTGTAACACCACCAGTACGTCTCTCTTGTAACACCACCAGTAAGTCTCTCTTGTAACACCACCAGTAAGTCTCTCTTGTAACACCACCAGTAAGTCTCTCTTGTAACACCACCAGTAAGTCTCTCTTGTAACACCACCAGTAAGTCTCTCTTGTAACACCACCAGTACGTCTCTCTTGTAACACCACCAGTAAGTCTCTCTTGTAACACCACCAGTAAGTCTCTCTTGTAACACCACCAGTAAGTCTCTCTTGTAACACCACCAGTAAGTCTCTCTTGTAACACCACCAGTAAGCCTCTCTTGTAACACCACCAGTACGTCTCTCTTGTAACACCACCAGTAAGTCTATCTTGTAACACCACCAGTAAGTCTCTCTTGTAACACCACCAGTACGTCTCTCTTGTAACACCACCAGTACGTCTCTCTTGTAACACCACCAGTACGTCTCTCTTGTAACACCACCAGTCTCTCTTGCAACACCACCAGTAAGTCTCTCTTGTAACACCACCAGTACGTCTCTCTTGTAACACCACCAGTAAGTCTCTCTTGTAACACCAGCAGTACGTCTCTCTTGTAACACCACCAGTAAGTCTCTCTTGTAACACCACCAGTACGTCTCTCTTGTAACACCACCAGTACGTCTCTCTTGTAACACCACCAGTACGTCTCTCTTGTAACACCACCAGTACGTCTCTCTTGTAACACCACCAGTAAGTCTCTCTTGTAACACCACCAGTAAGTCTCTCTTGTAACACCACCAGTACGTCTCTCTTGTAACACCACCAGTACGTCTCTCTTGTAACACCACCAGTCTCTCTTGTAACACCACCAGTACGTCTCTCTTGTAACACCACCAGTACGTCTCTCTTGTAACACCACCAGTACGTCTCTCTTGTAACACCACCAGTCTCTCTTGTAACACCACCAGTACGTCTCTCTTGTAACACCACCAGTAAGTCTCTCTTGTAACACCACCAGTAAGTCTCTCTTGTAACACCACCAGTAAGTCTCTCTTGTAACACCACCAGTACGTCTCTCTTGTAACACCACCAGTAAGTCTCTCTTGTAACACCACCAGTAAGTCTCTCTTGTAACACCACCAGTACGTCTCTCTTGTAACACCATCAGTACGTCTCTCTTGTAACACCACCAGTAAGTCTCTCTTGTAACACCACCAGTAAGTCTCTCTTGTAACACCACCAGTAAGTCTCTCTTGTAACACCACCAGTCTCTCTTGTAACACCACCAGTACGTCTCTCTTGTAACACCACCAGTAAGTCTCTCTTGTAACACCACCAGTAAGTCTCTCTTGTAACACCACCAGTAAGTCTCTCTTGTAACACCACCAGTAAGTCTCTCTTGTAACACCACCAGTAAGTCTCTCTTGTAACACCACCAGTAAGTCTCTCTTGTAACACCACCAGTAAGTCTCTCTTGTAACACCACCAGTACGTCTCTCTTGTAACACCACCAGTAAGTCTCTCTTGTAACACCACCAGTAAGTCTCTCTTGTAACACCACCAGTCTCTCTTGTAACACCACCAGTACGTCTCTCTTGTAACACCACCAGTAAGTCTCTCTTGTAACACCACCAGTAAGTCTCTCTTGTAACACCACCAGTACGTCTCTCTTGTAACACCACCAGTAAGTCTCTCTTGTAACACCACCAGTCTCTCTTGTAACACCACCAGTACGTCTCTCTTGTAACACCACCAGTACGTCTCTCTTGTAACACCACCAGTAAGTCTCTCTTGTAACACCACCAGTCTCTCTTGTAACACCACCAGTACGTCTCTCTTGTAACACCACCAGTACGTCTCTCTTGTAACACCACCAGTAAGTCTCTCTTGTAACACCACCAGTAAGTCTCTCTTGCAACACCACCAATAAGTCTCTCTTGTAACACCACCAGTACGTCTCTCTTGCAACACCACCAGTAAGTCTCTCTTGTAACACCACCAGTCTGTCTGTATTGCAACACCACCAGTATGTCTCTCTTGCAACACCACCAGTATGTCTATCTTGCAACACGAACAGTATGTCTCTCTTGCAACACCACCAGTTTGTCTCTATTGCAACACCACCAGTATGTCTGTCTTGCAACACGAACAGTATGTCTCTCTTGCAACACCACCAGTTTGTCTCTATTGCAACACCACCATTCAGTCTCTATTGCAACACGACCAGTATGTCTCTCTTGCAACACGACCAGCATGTCTCTCTTGCAACACGACCAGTATGTCTCTCTTGCAACACCACCAGTATGTCTCTCTTGCAACACCACCAGTATGTCTCTCTTGCAACACCATCAGTCTGTCTTGCAACACCACCAGTCTGTCTCTTTTGCAACGCGACCAGTATGTCTCTTTTGCAACACCACCAGTCTGTCTTTATTGCAACACCACCAGTCTGTCTCTCTTGCAACACCACCAGTCTGTCTCTCTTGCAAAACCACCAGTCTGTCTCTCTTGCAACACCACCAGTCTGTCTCTATTGCAACACTACCAGTCTGTCTCTATTGAAGCACCACCAGTCTGTCTCTACTGCAACACCACCAATCTCTCTCACTTGCAACACCACCAGTCTATCTTGCGACACCATCAATCTCTATACTGCAACAACAGTCTCTCTGTTGCAACACCATCAGTCTCTCCCTCTTACACAACACCAGTCCCTCTCCCTCTTGCAACACCGCCAGTCTGTCCCTCTTGCAACGCCGTCAGTCCCTCTTGCAACACCGCCAGTCTTTCTTATATTCCCACTCCAATATCACCTGAAATACTTGTTATCTGTTCTTAGTACATATCTGGTGGAACGTATGTTCCTCAATATCTTTTATATACTAATCGACACACATAAAATATCAGTCTGCCTTTCCGTTCGTCCGTCTCTCTTTCTATCTCTCTTCTTTTCTCTCCATCTCTCTCTCTTGACTTCATCAATTCTATTGATTATTTTGACAGGGGGAGAGAGATATATTTGTACTCGCCCACGTGAAGACTGGCATGTCGAGGAATCGATTACCAGTGTATGACCAGGAGCACTGGGGGAGAGGACCCACCACACTGGTGGCTCTCAAGGCTACCTCTCCTGAGCCAGCCAGCGTCTGCATGCATAACGCGCATACAAGCACCCAGCCAGCTAGCCACCAGGCACGCTGCACTTGTGTGCTTCTGACACAACTTGTGTGTGTTAGTTAGTTAGTTACCAGTTGTCAAAGGCACTTGTCGATAGACATTTGGCCTGATTTATATATATATATATATATATATATATATATATATATATATATATATATATATATATATATATATATATATATATATATGTCGTGCCGAATAGGCAGAACTTGCGATCTTGGCTTAAAAAGCAACGCTCATCTTGCCATATAGGACAAGTGAATATTTGTGTATGCAATCATTTCGCCAAAACCATTCTGAACCTAACGAAAAAAATATATTTAACTGTGTTTGTTTAGTATTAAATTACTGTAAACAAATCTAAAATATATTTAGTTGGGTTAGGCTAAAATAAATTGTTCTTGTTATAATAAGGTTAGGTAAGTTTTCTAAGTTCCTTTTGGTTCAAAATTATAAATTTTTACATTAACATTCATGAAAAAAATATATCTTTAAACGTATAAGAGAAAATTTTAGAGAGGACTTAATTTTAAATGAGTTCTTGCTAATTGACCAATTTTACATATTCGGCACGACATATATATATATATATATATATATATGTCGTGCCGAATAGGCGGAACTTGCGATCTTGGCTTAAATAGCAACGCTCATCTTGCCATATAGGACAAGTGAAAATTTGTGTATGCAATAATTTCTCCAAAATCATTCTGAACCTAACGAAAAAAATATATTTCACTGTGTTTGTTTAGTATTAAATTATTGTAAACAAATCTAAAAGATATTTAGTTGGGTTAGGCTAAAATAAATTGTTCTTGTTATAATAAGGTTAGGTAAGTTTTTTTTGGTGCAAAATTAAATTTTTTTTTTATTAACATTAATCAAAAAAATATATCTTTAAACTTATAAGAGAAAATTTTAGAAAGGACTTAATTTTAAATGATTTCTTGCTAATTGACCAGTTTTACATATTCGGCACGACACACACACACACACACACACACACACACACATGGGTATTGAGAGAGGGAGCAGAGGCGCTATGTGTACCCCTAACAACAATATTCAATACATCTATCGAAACAGGGAGATTGCCTGAGGCATGGAAGACAGCAAATGTAGTCCCAATCTTTAAAAAAGGAGACAGACATGAAGCGTTAAACTACAGACCAGTGTCACTGACATGTATAGTATGCAAAATCATGGAGAAGATTATCAGGAGAAGAGTGGTGGAACACCTAGAAAGGAATGATCTCATCAACAGCAGCCAGCATGGTTTCAGGGACGGGAAATCCTGTGTCACAAACCTACTGGAGTTCTATGACATGGTGACAGCAGTAAGACAAGAGAGAGAGGGGTGGGTGGATTGCATTTTCTTGGACTGCAAGAAGGCGTTTGACACAGTTCCCCACAAGAGATTGGTGCAAAAACTGGAGGACCAAGCAGGGATAACAGGGAAGGCACTACAATGGATCAGGGAATACTTGTCAGGAAGACAGCAGCGAGTCATGGTACGTGGCGAGGTGTCAGAGTGGGCACCTGTGACCAGCGGGGTCCCGCAGGGGTCAGTCCTAGGACCAGTGCTGTTTCTGGTATTTGTGAACGACATGACGGAAGGAATAGACTCTGAGGTGTCCCTGTTTGCAGATGACGTGAAGTTGATGAGAAGAATACACTCGATCGAAGACCAGGCAGAACTACAAAGGGATCTGGACAGGCTGCAGACCTGGTCCAGCAATTGGCTCCTGGAGTTCAATCCCACCAAGTGCAAAGTCATGAAGATTGGGGAAGGGCAAAGAAGGCCGCAGACGGAGTACAGTCTAGGGGGTCAGAGACTACAAACCTCACTCAAGGAAAAAGATCTTGGGGTGAGTATAACACCAGGCACATCTCCTGAAGCGCACATCAACCAAATAACTGCTGCAGCATATGGGCGCCTAGCAAACCTCAGAACAGCATTCCGACATCTTAATAAGGAATCGTTCAGGACCCTGTACACCGTATACGTTAGGCCCATATTGGAGTATGCGGCACCAGTTTGGAACCCACACCTAGCCAAGCACGTAAAGAAACTAGAGAAAGTGCAAAGGTTTGCAACAAGACTAGTCCCAGAGCTAAGAGGTATGTCCTACGAGGAGAGGTTAAGGGAAATCAACCTGACGACACTGGAGGACAGGAGAGATAGGGGGGACATGATAACGACATACAAAATACTGAGGGGAATTGACAAGGTGGACAAAGACAGGATGTTCCAGAGTTTGGACACAGCAACAAGGGGACACAGTTGGAAGCTAAAGACACAGATGAATCACAGGGATGTTAGGAAGTATTTCTTCAGCCACAGAGTAGTCAGTAAGTGGAATAGTTTGGGAAGCGATGTAGTGGAGGCAGGATCCATACATAGCTTTAAGCAGAGGTATGATAAAGCTCACGGCTCGGGGAGAGTGACCTAGTAGCGATCAGTGAAGAGGCGGGGCCAGGAGCTCGGACTCGACCCCCGCAACCTCAACTAGGTGAGTACAACTAGGTGAGTACACACACACACACACACACACACACACATATATATATATATATATATATATATATATATATATATATATATATATATATATATATATATATATATATATATATATATATATATATATGCAATAAGATCACAGTAAACAGGTGATTTCAGAATATGCAAAACAACCACTCTGAAAGAATAGAGAAATTCCAAGCGCTTTCGTGACTACTCACAGTATCAAGGAACTTGATAATGTGAGTAGTCACGAAAGCGCTTGGAATTTCTCTATTCTTTCAGAGTGGTTGTTTTGCATATATATATATATATATATATATATATATATATATATATATATATATATATATATATATATATATATATAAATAAAAGGTTAGAGCTGGGTGAAAAGCTCATCACAGAAACCAAAAACCACAGAGCGCCAACTACCTCTTTCAGAGACTCAGTGGTGCGATCCAGAGGGGAAATTCCTGCATCATTCTGGGCACGCAGCTCGCCGCCGGGGAGCTGGATGAAGTGTTGGAGATGTAGGCTCTGAGATGTTATTTATGTTGTTCTCATTTCTATTGTATCTTTGGTAATGTATTTTGTTTATAAAGTATACATAGAATATAGAATACATGGGGTAGTAGGAGAAGAAAATATTCAAACGCTCCAGGATGAATCTCGAGTTTTCTCTGAAGTAAGTTTAATCTTTTCTCTGAGGATGAGGGTCCCCAGTCCAGTTCCAGAAGTGGTACCTCCCTATATATATATATATATATATATATATATATATATATATATATATATATATATATATATATATATATATATATATATATATATATATATATATATATATTATTTTTTATTTTTATTATCACACCGGCCGATTCCCACCAAGGCAGGGTGGCCCGAAAAAGAAAAACTTTCACCATCATTCACTCCATCACTGTCTTGCCAGAAGGGTGCTTTACACTACAGTTTTTAAACTGCAACATTAACACCCCTCCTTCAGAGTGCAGGCACTGTACTTCCCATCTCCAGGACTCAAGTCCGGCCTGCCGGTTTCCCTGAATCCCTTCATAAATGTTACTTTGCTCACACTCCAACAGCACGTCAAGTATTAAAAACCATTTGTCTCCATTCACTCCTATCAAACACGCTCACGCATGCCTGCTGGAAGTCCAAGCCCCTCGCACACAAAACCTCCTTTACCCCCTCCCTCCAACCCTTCCTAGGCCGACCCCTACCCCGCCTTCCTTCCACTACAGACTGATACACTCTTGAAGTCATTCTGTTTCGCTCCATTCTCTCTACATGTCCGAACCACCTCAACAACCCTTCCTCAGCCCTCTGGACAACAGTTTTGGTAATCCCGCACCTCCTCCTAACTTCCAAACTACGAATTCTCTGCATTATATTCACACCACACATTGCCCTCAGACATGACATCTCCACTGCCTCCAGCCTTCTCCTCGCTGCAACATTCATCACCCACGCTTCACACCCATATAAGAGCGTTGGTAAAACTATACTCTCATACATTCCCCTCTTTGCCTCCAAGGACAAAGTTCTTTGTCTCCACAGACTCCTAAGTGCACCACTCACTCTTTTTCCCTCATCAATTCTATGATTCACCTCATCTTTCATAGACCCATCCGCTGACACGTCCACTCCCAAATATCTGAATACGTTCACCTCCTCCATACTCTCTCCCTCCAATCTGATATTCAATCTTTCATCACCTAATCTTTTTGTTATCCTCATAACCTTACTCTTTCCTGTATTCACCTTTAATTTTCTTCTTTTGCACACCCTACCAAATTCATCCACCAATCTCTGCAACTTCTCTTCAGAATCTCCCAAGAGCACAGTGTCATCAGCAAAGAGCAGCTGTGACAACTCCCACTTTGTGTGTGATTCTTTATCTTTATATATGCTATATATATGCTAGTCACAGCATTATGCCGGGTGAACGCCCCGGCATACAATACAGAGGGGTCTTTTTTCATCAGTATTACAACCCAGGAGTCCCAAAGGCCTGTTATCCTGGGTGTAAAGGGAGCAAAATAAACACAGCAGAAAAACATTTTGACTTGTATTATCCTTCATCAATTTAGAACAGAAGTATGTACATTATATACAACAATAGGTATTAGTGCACTCCACGGTAAGCAAGGCAGAATAGAAGCCGCTAGAGAGCAGACTGTGCTTCAACCAGCTCTAGAATGGGAATGACAAGGGCAGACGGGTGAGTGGTACCCACAACACCTCTGTGATTGCCAAAACCATCTTCTCATTGGCTGGACCCTGGGTACTGACTGAACGACGGGGCCCCCATCATGAACCCTAGTACCTGGTTCGCTGGTTGGGGGAGATAGCCTTTCAATGAGGGTGTGTACATGCGCCATATAAAGGTTACATACTCTTTGTATGCCACAATCAGTGAATCATGCCGGGTAGCAGCCGTTAGCATGACGTCACGGCCTGCCTCCACACTCCACGGTGACTACTCAGTGCTTAGGTGGCTGCCGTGGTGAGAGGAAGTGTTGCACTTTTGTCTCTCAACTGCACCACCTTTTGTCTGGTGTTCCCTTTGGTTTTAGGGCTTTACATGTTTGATTATGGGTAAAAGGAAGTCTTTAACACCTGAAACTAGCTCAAATCATAGGGCTTCACAAACCTGGGCTCCAGAGGAAAGAAACAGTGGAGAATGTTGGTGTGTGTGAGCATTCAGTGAGGCACTGGGTGCAGCGTTTTAAGGCTGGTGGTGGTGTTGAGTTACCGTCTGCCAAACCTCGGTCTGGCCCCTCAAAGAAGACATCTGTTTGTACCTTAAATGTGTTAAAGAAGCAGTTAGAGAGTACACCTAAGATAACTGCTAGAGAATTGAAAGAAAAGAACCCACATCTTCTCTCATAGGTGTCTGAAAGAACTGTTAACAAACACGTGTCAGAACTAGACTACAGTAATTAATGCCAGGTTAAGAAACCGATCCTCTCCAAGCCACAGAAGAAACGTAGGCTGGATTATGCAAAGAAATATCTTCATTAGAATCCTCAACAGTGTTCTGAAGTACTTTGGAGTGATGAAGCAACCTTTACCGTCACCTGTAACTGTGGAGGACATGTGTACCGACCCAGAAGTAGTGACCAGCTAGACCCTTGCTACACCTGTGGGACCACCAAACACCCAGACTCGCTCATAGTTTACGGGCGTTTCAGTGCTCAGAGAGTTGATGAACGCATTGTGCTTCCCAGAACTCAGTATATGAACCAGTATAATTACCTGGAGTTATTGTGTGACAATTTACCAGAGGCGTTTGACAAGTGTGGGGCTACGGCTTTTATGCAAGACGGTGCACCATGTCATACCACCAAATCTGTAGTTCAATGGGTTAAGCACTGTGAAGTGAGGTTCTTTAATGACTGGCCAGGCAATTCCCCAGACCTAAACTCCATTGAGAACCTCTGGTCAATATTGAAACAAAGTTTACTGGGCAAGGATATCAGTTCCATTCTGCGGCTGGAGGCTGCTCTACATGAGGCATGGAATAATATATTTCCCCAAACCCTCAAGAATTTGTGTGAGAGTCTTCCTACACGGCTGAGGGACGTGATTAAGCATCAACGATGCAGCACCAAGTAATAAAACCTCAGCAAATGCACAAATATATATATATATTATAATCTTTCATGGTATGTGTTTGTGTTTTAGTACGTGTGGGGGGGGGAGGGGCATAATGCCGTGACTAGCACTGTACACACATACTAAATTAAATAGGTAAATTAAATTGCGCTTGTTATAATAAGGTTAGGTAAGTTTTCTAAGGCTAGACTAGGTTGGGTGCATTGGCTTAAGCCGGTAGGAGACTTGGACCTGCCTCGCATGGGCCAGTAGGCCTTCTGCAGTGTTCCTTCGTTCTTATGTTCTTATGTTCTTATAAGAGGAAGCTTTAGGAAGGGCTTAATTTTAAAGGAGTTGTTGCTAACTGACCAATTTTACCTACTCGACACGATATATATATATATATATATATATATATATATATATATATATATATATATATATATATATATATATATATATATATAGCAATGAAACAACGAAACAAGTGGTTCCGAATCATTTACCAAACTGCGGAAGGCCAGGATTCGACCCCATGACACGTTGTCCCGCCTCAAGAGGCCACACAACGTACATATCACCTTACCATGAGCCATCGATGGGATGGCTCAGAAGAAAATGCAAAAAAAAAAAAAATGTAAAAACAAAGTATATCTAGTTACCTCTCATTATTAGAGGGAAGGTGTTGCCTTTAATATATATATATATATATATATATATATATATATATATATATATATATATATATATATATATATATATATATATATATATATACATACATACATACCTTCAACGGTGCTTCCTTTAATAGTGCTGCCTTTAATAGTGCTACCTTTATTGGTGCTACTTTTAATGGTACTACCTTTAATGGTGCTGCCTTTAATGGTGCTACGTTTAATGGTGTCCTGAGACTTAACCCTGGCCACCTGCATGGATGCGCACAGACTGGACATCACAATAAATGAACTACGTCTGTAATGTGGTTTGTGACTTCATACTGAAGACATCATCTGCTCTCTGCTGATCTGACACGAAAATATATCAATTAACCTCCATTGATCTGACCACTAAAATATATTTATTAACCACTGTTGATCTGAATCCGAAGAGAATGTTATGCAGTGTGCCTACCACCAATAGATGGGAATGGAACATGCTGATAGGCATATAGGTAGGCGGGCATCAGCAGGGAGACATACACGCATGCAGGCAAGTATAAAAACAAGGAAATAAGGAATGTGCCACAGGCAGGCAGGCAGGCAGGCAGGCAGGCAGGCAGGTAAGCAGGCAGGCAGGCAGGCAGGCAGGCAGGCAGGCAGGCAGGCATGTAACCAAGCAGGAAGGCAGCTGATAGGAGGATATACAAACAGGCAAGCAGGTAGAGAGTCACACAAGCAGGAAGATCGGCAGGAATGCAAAGAGGAACGAAGACAGACAGACAAGCAAGTAGGCAGGCATACGGACGAACAGAAGGCAGGCAGGCAAACAGACAAACAGGCAGTTAGGTAGGAAAGCAGACAAACAGGCAGGCAGATAGGCAAGCAGACAAACAGGCAGGTAGGTAGGTAGGTAGGCAGGCAGGCAAATAGCTAAGCAGGTAGGCATACAGACTGGAAAAAATGCAGAGACATGCAAGCATCGCTGCAGGCAGGCAGCCAACCAGATATACAGGGAAAGACAGATGGGTACGCAGGTACGCAAGCAGGCAGGTAGGTACAGTCCAACAGACATAAAGCAAACAGACAGACAATGGCAGGCAGGCAGGCAAGCAGACAAGCAGGCAGACAGGCAGGCAGGCAGGCAGGCAGGCAGGCAGGCAGGCAGGCAAGCAGGCAAGCAAACAGGCAGGCAGGCAGGCTGCCAACAGGGGCGGGAGGTTCGGCCCAGGATAGTTGCTTGATTTATTATCACCTGTGACCTACGTTATGTTAGCTGCACTTGTGTTAAGTGAGGCGGTGTTGAGTGTGTGTGTGTGCGTACTCACCTAGTTGTGGTTGCAGAGGTCGAGTCACAGCTCCTGGCCTCGCCTCTTCACTGGTCACTACTAGGCCCACTCTCTCCTTGCTCCATGAGCTTAATCATACCTTTTCTTGAAGCTATGTATCGTACCTGCCTCGACTACATCACTCTCCAGACTATTCCACTTCCTGACAATTCTATGACTGAAGCAATACTTCCAAACATCCCTGTGACTCACCTGAGTCTTCGACTTCCAACTATGATCCCCTTGTTGCTGTGTCCCATCTCTGGAACATCCTGTCTCTGTCCACCTTGTCAATTCCTCTCAGTATTTGATATGTGGTTATCATGTCCGTCCAGTCTTTCCCGTCCTCGAGTGTCGTCAGGTCGATTTCCCTTAACCTCTCCTCATAGGACACCCCCCTTAGTTCCGGGACTAGTCTTGCTGTAAACTTTTGCACTTTCTCTAATTTCTTGATGTGCTTGCCCAGGTGTGGGTTCCAAACTGGAGCTGCATACTCCAATATGGGCCTGACGTACACGGTATTCAGAGTCTTGAACGAGTCCTTACTCAGGTATCGGAATGCTATTCTTAGGTCTGCCAGGCGCCCATATGCTGCAGTAGTAATTTGGCTAATATGCACCTTAGAAGATGTGCCCCCATCCCTATCTTTTATTCTGCGGTTTTTGTCCTTCCCCAATCTTCATGACTTTGCACTTGGTGGGGTTAAACGCCGTGAGCCAGTTGCAAGACTAGGCTTGCAGTCTGTCCAAATCCTTCTGTAGTCCTCCCTGATCCTCATCCAATTGAATTCGCCCCATTAGCTTCCCTTCCGTCATGTCATTCACATATACCATAAACAGCACCGGTCCTAGGAGTGACCCCTGTGGAACCCCACTCATAACAGGCGCCCACTCTGACACCTCTTCACATACCATGAGTCGTTGTTCCCTTCCTGTCAGATGTTCTCTGATAAATTGCAGTGCCTTCACTGTTATCCCTGCCTGATCCTCTAGCTTCTGCACTAATCTCTTGTGTGGAACTGTGTCGAAAGCCTTCTTTCAGTCCATGAAAATGCAATCTATCCATCTCTCTCTCTCTCTCTCTCTTGTCTTACTTCCGTCACATTGTCGTAAAACTCCAGTAGGTCTGTGACACAGGATTTCCCTTAAATTGAAATCGTGCTGGTTGTCGTGTATAAGCTCATTCCTCTCTAGATGCTCCACGATTCTTTTCTTGATAATCTTCTTCATGACTCTGCGTACTATACATGTTAATGGCACCGGTCTGTAGTTTAATGCTGCATGTCTGTCTCCTTTATTGAAAATTCGGACTACACCTGCTGTCTTCCACACAGGTAGTCGCCATGTTTTGATAAATATGCTAAAGATTGTTGTTAGTGGCATGCACAATGCCTTGCTCCCTCTATCAGGACCCACGGACAGATGTCTGGTCCCACCGCCTCTTCCCCTCCTCCTTGGTTGTGGGTTGTGTGTAATGTGTTCTCCCCACCATTTCGTCTTTCTGGAGTCCTGTCTGTCTCCACCGATAATACTTAAATCTCATGTTGAACTCCTCACATAACTCTCGGTCGTTCCTCAGCCTGATTACCTGGTCCCTGACTGTTGTTTTCCTCTAGACGTGGCTCTACAACAGCTTTGGGTCAGACTTGGTTTTTGTTTTTATGTCAGTTTCGTATTACCGGTAGGCCTCCCTCCTTATCTGTGCATATTTGTTTCTGGCTCTTCAATTAATCTCCTTAATTTCCTGGTTCCTTTGTCTTTTCTACATTTTCCATTCTCTAGGTCATTTAGTTTTGGCCTCTCTGCATCTATGAGTGAACTAGGGGCTCATTCTGGTTTTCCCATTATTTTTGTTGCTCTTGGGAACGAAGTTCTCCTCTGCCTCCTTACATTTACTGATTTTCCCACCAGTTCTCTTTCCCAATGAACCTCATGCAGGAATTTCCTCATGCCTGTGTAGTCCTCTCTTTTAAAGTTTTTCCTCTCCCATCCTAATCTTCCTGCTTCCCTCTCCACTTGTAACTCTACTATGTATTCGAAGCTCAGGACCATGTGATCACTAGCTCCTAGGGGCCTTTCATATGTGATGTCCTCAATGCCTGAACTATTCAAAGTGAATGTGAGATCCAGTCTTGCTTGTTCATCCTCTCCTCTCTCTCTCTCTCTCTCTCTCTCTCTCTCTCTCTCTCTCTCTCTCTCCAGTAGTGTCCATAACATGCTGATGCTCGAGGTTTTCGAGTACTACCTCCGTCATCTTGGCCCTCCATGTTTCTGGTCTCCTATGTGGTTCCAGGATTTCCCAGTCCATTTTCTTGTGATTGAAGTCACCTACAACTAGTAACTTTGCCCTGCCTATGTGAGCCCTTCTAGCCACCTCAGCTAGTGTGTCGTCCATTTGTTTGTTGCTCTCATCATATTAGTGTCCTGGTCTCCTGCTATTGTTGGTTATACATCACTGCATCACCACCTTGAGAAGTGTTCCTACACTGTAGTCCCTTGCTTCCCTTCTGTCCCCTCTTCCAGCTCCTCAAAACTCTATTCCCTCTATCCTTCCTCAGGATCTGATATCCAGTTGGAAAGATGGTATCTGTTTTCCTTCCTGTGAGCTTGGTTTCCGTGAGTGCTATGATGTCTGGTGATGTCATTGTGATTCTTTTGTGCCACTCCTCACAATTATTCGTTATTCTGTCTGCGTTGGTGTATCACACCTTTTCCAAAACTGTATTCTGGGGGGTTTGTGGGTGTTGGTGGAGTGTGAGACCTGGCAGGGTGCTATGGGAGTCTACTACGTAGGATGGGGTTGGGTCTGTGAGTGTTGAGTGTGGTATGTTTTGGGATATGTTTGATTGGGGGGGGGGTTGAGCTTGGTGCTCTTCCTGACTCTGGTTGTCCCCTCTTGACTCTACCCTTGTCTCTCTTGCCCCTTTTTGTCTTTGTATCCTCTTAGTTTCTGTCATTCTGTTCTCGTTCTGTTGCAATCTAGGCAATCTGGCATTTTTCTGCTTCCTTTAGCCATGGCTTCTGCTGCAGGATCGTGTTTCATACCGTTCCTGTCTTGAAAACCAGTTTGATTGACGATTTCTTTCCCTGAAAATTTATGAGCTCAATCATGTCCTCTCCTGTTTGATTATATTTTCAATCTCTTTTTTCTCTCCCAGTTATCTTTCATCATATGTCTTCCCTTCCGTCTCCTGAAGCCCATGAATAAAAACTGATCTTGTGTGTGTGTGTGTGTGTGTGTGTGTGTGTGTGTGTGTGTGTGTGTGTGTGTGTGTGTGTGTGTATGTGTGTGTACTCATCTAGTTGTGGTTGCAGGGGTCGATTCACAGCTTCTGGCCCTGCCTCTTCACTGTGTGTGTGTGTGCTCGCGTGTGCGTTTGTGTGCACGTCTATGTATGTACTCAATTGTGGTTGCTAATTGTGTGTATGCACGCACGCGTTTGTGCGTGTGTGTATGTGTGCACACGTTCGTTTGTGTATGCGTGCATTTCCGTGTGTGTGTGCAATCACGCACACACGTGTGGAATCAGGCACACACGTGTGTGCAAGTGTGTGCGTGCATGCGCATGTGCACTAAGCAAAAACCACTAAGACTAAAGAAGTATTTCCTAACATCAGTATGAATCATCTGTTATTAATTCACAGCTGTGTCCTTGTGTACCTGAGAATCGCCTGTCGAACAGACTTACCCTGTTCATCCTATCAACCGCTATTACTATTTTGTAAGTCATATTCAAGTAATCCTCATAGATCATACCTTATATCTATGGGACTAGCACTGTTGCAAATCTTTGCTCTTTTTACAGCGTCTTAACAAGCTTCATGAGCTGTGGGTTCCATACTGCTTTTTGAGGTTCTTGAAAGCTGTCCTTAAATTTCCCAGTCCCACTTTTGCTGCGGCGGCTATTCAGGTAATGTGAGCCTCAGGCGATATGCTCGAAACCATGCTCACCCCGAGATCCTCTTTCAGGGACGTTTAAAGCCTTTGTTCGCAAGCCTGTGCTCTGTTTCTGGTCGTCTCTGCCCTTTCTTAACTTTCCTAATTTTGAATTTGCTGGAGTTAAATTCTAATAGCTACAGCTTGTTTAGATTAGTTTGCAGTGTTTCTTGGTCTGCTACTGTCTGTATCCCTCTCACACGTTTCACATCATCTGCGAAAAGGATACCTCAATTTTCTGTATGTTCTTTATGTACACAAGAAACTGTACCAGTCCCCGTACTAACCTTAGTTGAAACCCAATCGTCACACTTGCTCAATCCGACACCACTTACATAACAATAACGACTTGTTTCCTTCTTGTTAAGTATTCCTAGATCTGTTGCAATGCTTTCCTTATTTATTCCTGCCTGCTCCTCTAGTTTTCCTCCCAGTCCCTTGTGCAATACTGCATCTGTGTGTGTGTGTGTGTGTTAGTTACCATTTTGTCCTAGGCACATGTCGATTAGACACTAGGCCTGTAGTGTGTGTGTGTGTGTGTGTGTGTGTGTGTGTGTGTGTGTGTGTGTGTGTGTGTGTGTGTGTGTGTGTGTGTGTGTGTGTGTGTGTGTGTGTGTGTATGTGTGTGTGTGTATGTGTGTGTGTGTGTGTGTGTAGTCATCTGTATTCACCTGTTTGTGGGTGCAGGGGTCGATACTCAGATCCTGGTGCTGGTTCTTAACATGCCACTCTCCAGGCTCACTCGCTCGTAGCTCCTACTGCATTTACGAGTGTGTACACTCGCTATATGTACTCACCTATATGTGGCTGCAGGGGTCGAGTCTTAGCTCCTGGCCCCGCCTCTCGACTTGCTGCTGGCCAAATTCACTCTATCCTGTGAGTACTCACCTAGTTGTGGTAAAAGGGTGCAATCTCAGACTCTGGCCCTGACTCTTAACTTGTCACCTTTCAGATTCACTGTTTAGCCTCATACCTCGTACCTTCGTAGCCTGGTACCTGCTCTTAAAAGTATGTATGGAAACTGTGTCTATTACTTCCTCACCAAGATCATTTGCATTTCCCGACCACTATAAGACTCAAGAACATAAGAACATATGAAAGAAGGAACAATGCACCAGGCCTAGTGGCCTATGCGAGGCAGGTCCAATTCTCCCACCGGCTTAAGCTCACTGACCTAGTGACCTTAAGCTCACTGACCGTCTGACTTCACTGACCTAGTGAGGTCAGACATGTCACTTAAGGGAGGAGCACAGCATACGCCCTAGTAGCACAAGCTAGTTAGGTCCAACTCACACCAACCCATGTATTTATCCAACCTATTTTTAAAACTACACAAAGTCTTAGCTTCTATGACGGTACTTGGGAGTTTGTTCCACTCATCCACAACTCTATTACCAAACCAGTGCTTTTCTATATCCTTTCTGAATCTGAATTTTTCCAATTTAAAACCATTGCTGCAAGTCCTGTCTATGTTAGATATTTTTAGCAAGCTATTTACATCCCCTTCATTAATTCCTGTTCTCCATTTATACACCTCAATCATATTCCCCCTAATTCTACGCCTTTCTAGAGAGTGCAGATTCAGGCCCCTCAGTCTATCCTCATAAGGAAGATTTGTGATACATGAAATCAACTTTGTCATCCTCCTTTGTACGTTTACCAGTGCATTTATATCCATTTTGTAATACGGTGACCAGAACTGTATCTTTGTGGCTCATCGCCGACTTTATCATTCCGTGGTGTCTCCCAGTTCCCGGTTCTCACCTCTCAAGCAGCCTAGTCCTCTGAATGTGTGTACACGTGTGTGTGTGTGTGTGTGTGTGTGTGTGTGTGTGTGTGTGTGTGTGTGTGTGTGTGTGTGTGTGTGTGTGTGTGTGTGTGTGTATGTGTGTGTGTGTGTGTATTCAACTATTTTGACTGCAAGGGTTGAGTCACAGTTGCTGGCCTGCCTTCGTTGGAAAAATTCAGATTTAGGAAGGATACAGGAAAGCACTGGTTTGGTAACAGAGTTGTGGATGAGTGGAACAAACTCCTGAGTACCATCATAGAAACTAAGACGTTGTGTATTTTATACCTTTCTTGCACAACTTGTCAGACACTGCAACATCATGGAATCTTGGTTCAGAGGACATCTACAAGACCTTCACGGCTGCTGCAACTAACCCATCTCTTTGGGAAGGACCTACTTCCACTGGGGAATCCCGCCTACCAGTGACTATGCCCTCGTCTGCTGCCCGTCCTTATCCACTGACGCCTATATAACCGCCAGTCTTCTTGCCTATGCTCCATATTCTCCTCCACCACGATGCTGTGAACACTAACTCCAAGGCTGAGGGACTGATTACCTCATCTTTTGTATATAGTTCTACTGTCTTCCTATTATGTCCTAGAATCTGTATTGATAAAGCCACTGGATGGCGAAACGTCTACAATAAAGATATCCAGATGTTGCACATGTGTCTTAACTTTCACAGTTTTAAAATAGGTTGGATAAATATATGAGTGGGTGTGGGTGTGAGTTGGAAATGACCAGCTTGTCAGATGCAGTGCTCCTTCCTTAAGCGACGTGTCTGACCTCACTAGGTCAAGGCACTGGCTTAAGCCGGTGGGAGAATTGGACCTGCCTCTCATAGGCCAGTAGGCCTGTTGCAGTGTTCCTTTTTTTCTTATGTTCTTACATGCACGCGCGTGAAAGCTTGCTGTTGTTATTTATGTTGTAAGCATTGTTGTCGATGATTCTGTTATTTTTGTTGCTATTGTTGAAGTATTAGTCATACATCTGTTGTTGCTGACACTGTGTAAATGCTGTTTATGCATCTGCTGCTTTACCTTTTGTTACTGTTGACACTGTTACTGTTGTTGATGGCAACAATATTATCCTCAGTATATCTGCCGCTATTCTCACCACTCTAGTCAGCTCTGACCTTACTATAAAACAAACTTATACAAAATAAACATAAACCACGGCAGCGTTGGCCCCAAACAAGGCTGTTTGTGGAAGGTTTAACGACGGATCAGTGTAAGTCCCGGAGTCTAAAGAAAAATATTTATGCAACTTATCTGTAAATATGTGTACAGTACTACTCTTAATTTTTTTTTGCAAAATATTCCTTATATTTACCACTCAAAAGAATTATTCTGCCACGCTGGAATTAATTAATTCATATCCGAGGACATACGGTGGTGTGGGCGCCTCTGAGCTAATTTAATTCTACTCCCCGTTTGGTGTACTAGCCCCCACGAGCAGTATACATATTATTGTGACCACAAACGAGTGGTGTGTATATATGTGTTGTTAGGTAAGACACATATGCAACAGTTAAGTATCTTTATTTCGAAACGTTTCGCCTACACAGTAGGCTTCTTCAGTCGAGTACAGAAAAGTTGATAGAAGCAGAAGATACTTGAAGACGATGTAATCAGTCCATCACCCTCGAAGTTTTGAGGTGTATACTGCTCGTGGAGACTAGTACACCAAATGGGGAGTAGAATGAAATTAGCTCTGAGGCACCCACAATACGGTATGTCCTCTGATCAAGGTAAAACACATAGCTCTGCTGGGTGCTTGATTTTCGCTCACCATGAGGCGGGCCAAAACGACATAGGTTCGAATCCTCGGCTAGTTGCAGCGTTGTTATTGATATATATATATATATATATATATATATATATATATATATATATATATATATATATATATTATTGTAACCACGGACGAGTGGTATTTAATCAATAGGAACACTGCGACTAACCAAGGACTTGAACCCACATCGTTTTGGCCCGCCTCATTGTGAGAGAACAGCAGATGACGCTCTAACCCACAGGACCACTAAATCCTACAACAATCACGCACCCAGTAGAGCTAGGTGTTTTACCGTGATCCGAGGACATACGGTGGTGTGGGTGCCTCAGAACTAATTTCATTCTACTCCCCGTTTGGTGTACTAGCCTCCACGAGCAGTATATATATTATTGTAACCAAGGACGAGTGGTATTTAATCAATAGTAACACTGCGACTAGCCAAGGACTCGAACCCATGTCGTTTTGGCCCGCTAGTACACCAAACGGGGAGTAGAATAAAATTATTTCTGAGGCACCCACACTACCGTATGTCCTCGGATCACAGTAAAACACCTATCTCTGCTGGGTGCGTGATTCTCGTAGGATTTGGTAATTCTGTGGGTTAGAGCGTCATGTGATTTTCTCTTATCATGAGGCGGGCCAAAACGACATGAGTTCGAGTCCTTGGCTAGTCGCAGTGTCTATATATATATACATATATACATATATATATATATATATATATATATATATATATATCTATATATATATATATATATATATATATATATATATATTTATATATCATTCTCCATTTCTTTCTTTCAACGCACCGGCCGTATCCCACCGAGGCAGGGTGGCCCAGAAGGAAAAACGAAAGTTTCTCCTTTAAAATTTAGCAATATATACAGGAGAAGGGGTTACTAGCCCCTTGCTGTCGGCATTTTAGTCGCCTCTTACAACACGCATGGCTTACGGAGGAAGAATTCTGTTCCACTTTCCCATGGAGATAAGAGGAAATAAAAGAGAACAAGAATCAATAAGAAAATAGAAGAAAAGCCAGAGGGGTGTGTATATATATGCTTGTACATGTATGTGTAGTGTGACCTAAGTGCAAGTAGAAGTAGCAAGACTTACCTGAAATCTTGCATGTTTATGAGACAGAAAAAAGACACCAGCAATCCTACCATCATGTAAAACAATTACTGGAATTTAGGGACAAAAAGAACTTGATGAGTTGAAATTTAATGAAAACAGTTTTACTGCGTTGAATTTTAAAGGAAACATCTTGCAGCATTACCATTTAAAAGGCGTTTTTCAATTTATGGTTATTTAAGGGATAATTTTGTTGCTTCGTTACAGTGAAAGTATTTGTCCATAATTCTAAAACTGTTCTTCTTCATGTTATGTTTCACTGAGCAATACTAATGTAATTTTGCGAATGAAGAGTGTCAGGCTAGTGATAAGTGTAAATATATGTGCTAAATAAAGTACATTAGTCGTCGTACACAAATATATAAATATCATCTCTGGTAAACGGATTACACCCGAGATATATTTTTTCTTCTGGATATAATGACCAAATATGACGACAAAGACGCAAGTTGCAGAAGAAGCTTTTATTGGGTAAATATTTCACTCTGTGTTCACCTTCTCCATAGTGACCGAAGTGAACACAACGTATAAGTATTCGGTTATTGTTTTATGAGTTCCGATTGCGCTGTATTGAGTGCAAGATGTCAGTAATGTAAGGAAGTTTCATACTGATGGCAGCTCAGGTAATAGGTGGGGATTAAACTAATGACAAGAAAGTCTTAAATTTTCTAAACCACAGCTCTCACTCTTCTTGAACAGAACGCATCGCTAAACAACCTAAACACCTCGTTCTCAGATTGAAACAAGAATGGTCCACCAAAAAACACATAATTATGTTGCCTCTGTTTATTAATTACTATTAATAAACTAATTACTTTGCTAAAAATTTTTGCCACTATTACTCAACGTTTTTCCACATTTTCTTCCAAACAGAAATCTGACGTTCGTATGATAATTTTACGTCCTTCGATTAGAGAAAGTTGATTAATTGAGTTCATAGTCAGTCGAGACACGGGAGTCATTAAGGATGAATGTCACCTGCTCACCACCAATCGAAAATACTTTAATCCAGAATATGGGCATATGATTAAAGTAGCCTCTAAGTTTTATACGCAAATATATGCCTCTGCATGTGTACATGTACTGGCGCTCTCAGAGTACACACATCAGGAGAGCTGTACTCAACACACTATATGAACTATTAAACAAGAGCTCTCGTACTCGCACACGTTATTACATTTTCATTTACTTCAGTTTCTTTCTGTGAAGATCTGAATCTCGTAATATATTTTATTTTAGTTTCATTTATTTTTTACAATAAGTTAAATACATAGGATTGTTGTAATGTTTGACACCCAAGTGATGGTACTCTGGTATTGCTGCTCTCCTTCCTGGCTTGGTATTCTCGGTCAACTTTGATATTAAAACTATCCTGAGATTATTTCACTGCTAAAAGAATTTTTTTTTTGTATCTTTTGACAGTTTCAAGAGGAGTGTTGTATCCCTATCCCTCAAACTACTCTTGAGAGAAATTATTTCAAGTGAGACATGTTAGTCCATCGTTATTCCTAGCATATATCCTTTATTGTATAATAATAAGATATTATATATAGTTTATAGTATATATCTTTTATAGTATAATAATGCATTAAGAGGACCCCAGTGGAAATAAGTCACTCTGACTTTTTTGGGTTATCCCAGGTTCTTTACACATATGCTGCTATGTATGATAATCTATGTAACTGTATTTGTGTGTACCTGAATAAACTTACTTACGTTCCCTTCTAAAGATAGTTCTGGCCTAGAATTCTTTTACATACTTTTTTTATGAACAAATTTGTCAATAATCATTATATAAGTTCAGTTAGGTCAGTTTGTAGGCTATTAACAAAAATTTTACCAATTATAACATATAATAACATAAAGGTTATAGAAGGTTTTGAAGAACCAATAGAAACTGCGGATCCTCTGGGTGGACGTAAAATACACGCTCAAATACTCACGTTTACATATTAGTTTTAATGCTGGTTTAACTTGACAAATTTAAATATAAACTTTAAGCATGAAAATACTCTTATTTATAAAAAAGCCAACCCTAATTTGAAATTAACCTTGCTGTGTAGTCTGCAGATAGGTAATGTCTGATGCACATTTTAGGGTAATGCAAAATGAGTTAATGTGCCGCGCGTTGGTGATCCCTCAACCAGATGACTGAGTGCAGCTCATACCCGTCTATACATCACAACTTGCTCGATAACACACCTGTAGAAGACTTTCAGACGATCTCCATGTGTTCTCCTCGACTACCTAAGTTCTTGAAATCTAGAATAATTTCCTGTGCTCCGTTGTGTAATAACTAACATTTGTGTTTTACGTCTTGTTTTTATTTTATTAATAGTCTAAGTTGAATAAAAATTAGAATTAATTCCAGAAGAGCTGTCGCCTTAAGCGCCTGTATACATCTCGTGTACTTAAGCAGCATTCATTACAACTTTAACCTTATGTTTTTACTGTGTGATGTGTTACTTTATATTTCCTCAATCACTGGGTCTAAGATGTGTAGAGAAGGCTGAACTATTATGGTGGAGCGCTAAATCCGTAGGGATTATACAGCTCCTCTTGGGGGAAACTGGGGGATGAAAGGTATTCAGGCTTAATTCACGGAACCGGAGCACAGATTCAATTCCCTAGATCAAGAGCCCCTCACCAGCATCAAGGAACCTCCCTTGAGGGGATTGAATACTGAAATGACATTACATTTCGTACGTGCGGATTTCCTTCTCTCAGTGCGACAGGGTTCGATCCTCCGTCTGTTAACCAGGGCAGTGTGGATAATGGTGTCTACTAATTCAGCTGAGAATGTAGAAACTGTTGCCTCTTATAGCCGGCTACACCACAAGTACCGTTTTTATTAGTACTTTCACTAGGAATGAGACGTAATCAGGATTGATCCAAAAAAAGAGGGTAGTTCAAGTTCTTTGGATTATGAGCTTCACTAGTATCAAATCAACCCTTCTTGAAAGTAGAATGATTGCTGATTTACCTTAAGTGCGGCTGACCGTCTTCCCATCTTTACAATGATTGTAAGGAAGTTACCTTTATATAATTTAGATATTAACGGTTATCCATAATTAAACTTAGGATTAAAGAGGTTGTATTTTAGTTAACTAAGCCAACAGAAATTTCTAATAAGCAGAAGGTTAACACGGAAGGGGTGGGGTTAAAATCCACTGAAAGTGAGTCGTAGACCTCCAGGCTAGTGCATAGGCCACTGGCTACAAGATTCATCCAACTAGATATATTTATGCACCACAGGGAGGATAGCATGGGTCCCAATGTGACCTCAAATGCAAGTTTTTACAGATGAGTATCCCGCCAGCGTAGATGTGGCGAACTCTAGCTCAAGTCCCCTCAAAGCCCTTCACTGGTCTGTTTGCAATCATGTTATTACGATTTCGTGAGTCAAGGTGTATGAGGACCTGATGTAGACAGTTGTAAATAACACGTTGTTCATGAGGAGCGTAAGGACGAGTTGGCTCTCCGTAACCTTCGCACCAGTCAGGGCGGCACCGACTCACAAGTTTCCTTATATATCACTCAGGAAGGAAAAGTGGAATTAAAGAATGTTATAAGAATAATGACGAGGAAGTAGTGTCACCTTGAAGAAGCTTACAGACGTGAAAGAGATGAAGTGATGTCACCTTGAAGAACTTAGACATGAAGGAGGTAAGTGATGTCACTCTCAAGAAGCTTAAAGACAAGAAAGAGATGAAGCAATATTGCACTCATCCTTACTTGCATTGTTGCAACTTATCTTTCACAATGTTCGTTTTCTAACGCGATTAACGTTACCTGCAATTAAAAAAAAATATTATTTCATTTCTGTTTAGTCACTGTTGTTGAACGGATACAGACAACATTTAAATCTGCACTTTTCTTGTTGTTTAAGCTTACGAAAGTCAGAAATATTATTATTATATCCCCTAAATTATGAAAAAGATGGAAATGTTGCTTTGGTTTAAAAACATAGACACCACTCAAGGGTCTGCTGAAGGCTGCATTTCGCCTGTACACCACATGTCAATAAATGCTTAAATTATTAATGTTCGGAATACTGTAAACTCAGCATATTTACACAGGGATATATACATATTAGTGTATACATCCTGTGGAAATGAGTAACAAGGAATGACTACCAAAATATAACTATAATATGGCCGCCTCCCACTGCGACTGGCCTCTGTCAATAAAAATTAGCCAGTTATAACATATCACAACGGCAATAAATAAAATATTAGATAAAGGCTAAAATGAAATACTGTCTGTTATTAAGAGCATCAACCTTTCCCACCAAGGTCGGGTAACCCCTTCCCCCCCCCAAAAAAAAATGTATTCACCATCATTCACTCAATAATTATCCTATCTGCAATAGACAGAAATTACAATTCAAATGACTCTTCGAATCTTAGCGTCCCATCACCTTTACACTGCAGGTATTGAACCTCTCACACCAAAACTCGAGTGCAGCTAACAGGTTTTCCTGAATCCTTCAATAAATGTTACCTTGCTCACACTCCCACCAGACGTCAAGCAATAAGAACCACTTAGTTTTCACTAACTCCGATGTAACACGCTCGCACAAACTTGGTGGATGTTCAAATCCCTACCGCTCAAAACATCCTCTGCCCCGCTCCCTCCAACCCTTCCTGGGACGATCCTCTCCTTCCTTCCACAATTGATTTATACACACTCCTAGTCATTTTATTCTGTTCAGTCCCCTTTAAATGCCTAAAGAACCTCAGCCCTCTGAATTATTATATAATAATAATAATAATTATTATTATATACATAGGGAAGTGCTAAACCCATATAGAGTTAAACAGCGCTTGAAGAACGGGAGATAATTAGGTTTGATCCAAAACTCTTACCCAGTATCAAGCATCCCCCCCCCTCCCCAAACCCTTGAAGAGTACTCAGATTACATGTTATCCAGACCTGTTTATCTGCAAGCTATTCCCTGCCTGACAAAAATCATAGATTTTGTATCACCCAAATTAGCAGAGCCGCATCGCGCGGCTACACTGATAAATATGACACTTTACAAGGATAGAGCAAGAGTTAAGTATGTTTACCTAGCACACCCATCACGCAGGATGGTTTTCCTGTCATAATTAATCACACAGGATGGGCCTCACACACAAGATGGGAGACTTCACAAGGAACATGATGAGGATGTCTACAAGCATTCCACTATGGTTCAGTAGCTTTAAAGATTTCTCTCCAGCAGAGCTGGAGCTATATTTACATTAACATTATCATTCTGGTGGACCTATCCAAGAAAAAGTCTTGTGTGTGTGTGTGTGTGTGTGTGTGTGTGTGTGTGTGTGTGTGTGTGTGTGTGTGTGTGTGTGTGTGTGTGTGTGTGTGTGTGTGAGTGTGTGAGTGTGTGAGTGTGTGTGTGTGTGTGTGTGTGTGTGTGTGTGTGTGTGTGTGTGTGTGTGTGTGTGTGTGTGAGTGTGTGTGTGTGTGTGTGTGTGTGTGTGTGTGTGTGTGTGTGTGTGTGTGTGAGTGTGTGAGTGTGTGTGTGTGTGTGTGTGTGTGTGTGTGTGTGTGTGTGTGTGTGTGTGTGTGTGTGTGAGTGTGTGAGTGTGTGAGTGTGTGTGTGTGTGTGTGTGTGTGTGTGTGTGTGTGTGTGTGTGTGTGTGTACTCACCTATTTGTGGTTGCAGGGGTCGAGACATAGCTCCTGGCCCCGCCTCTTCACTGTTCACTACTAGGTTCTCTCTCCCTGCTCCATGAGCTTTATCATACCTCGTCTTAAAACTATGTATGGTTCCTGCCTCCACTACATCACTTGCCAGACTATTCCACCTCCTGACAACTCTATGACTAAAGAAGTACTTCCTAACATCTCTCTGATTCATCTGAGTCTTCAACTTCCAACTGTGACCCCTTGTTTCTGTGTCCCATCTCTGGAACATCCTGTCTTTGTCCACAAAGTCAATTCCTCTCAGTATTTTGTATGTCATTATCATGTCTCCCCTACCACTCCTGTCCTTCAGTGTCGTCAGGTCGATTTCCCTTAACTTTTCTTCGTAGGACATTCCCATGATCTCTAAAACTAGCCTTGTTGCAAACCTCTGCGCTTTCTCCAATTTCTTTGCGTGTTTAACCAGGTTTGGGTTCCAAACTGGTGTTGCATACTCCAGTATGGGTATGACGTACACGGTGTATAGAGTCTTGAACGATTCCTTACTGAGGTATCGGAACGCTATTCTCAGGTTTGCCAGGTGGCCATATGCTGCAGCAGTTATCGGGTTGATGTGCGCTTCAGGAGATGTGCTCGGTATACTACTCTCCCCAAGATCCTTCTCCTTGAGTGAGGTTTGCAGTCTTTGGCCACCTAACCTATACTCTGTCTACGGTTTCCTTTGTCCTTCCCCGATCTTCTTTACTTTGCATTTGGCCTGTCCAGGTCTGTTTGTAATCCTACCTGGTCCTCATCTGATTGAATTATCCTCATTAACTTTACATCATCTGCGAACAGGGACACTTTTGAGTCTATCCCTTCCGTCATGTCATTAACATATACCAAAAATAGCACTGGTCCTAGGACTGACTCCTGTGGAACCCCTGCGCCCACTGTGATACCTGGCCACGTACCATGACTCGTTGTTGCCTCCCTGCCAGGTATTCTCTGAGCCACTGTAGTGCCCTTCCTGTTATACGTGTCTAATCCTCTAGCTCATGCACTAATCTCTTGTGAGGAACTGTGTCGAAGTCCTTCTTCTGTGTGTGTGTGTGTGTGTGTGTGTGTGTGTGTGTGTGTGTGTGTGTGTGTGTGTGTGTGTGTGTGTGTGTGTGTGTGTGTGCGTGTGTGCGTGTGTGTGTGTGTGTGTACTCACCTAGTTGTACTCACCTAGTTGAGGTTGCAGGGGTCGAGTCCAAGCTCCTGGCCCCGCCTCTTCACTGGTCGCTACTAGGTCACTCTCCCTGAACCATGAGCTTTATCATACCTCTGTTTAAAGCTATGTATGGATCCTGCCTCCACTACATCGCTTCCCAAACTATTCCACTTCCTGACTACTCTGTGGCTGAAGAAATACTTCCTAACATCCCTTTGATTCATCTGTGTCTTCAGCTTCCAACTGTGTCCCCGTGTTGCTGCGTCCAGTCTCTGGAACATCCTGTCTTTGTCCACCTTGTCAATTCCTCTCAGTATTTTGTAAGTCGTTATCATGTCCCCCCTATCTCTCCTGTCCTCCAGTGTCGTCAGGTTGATTTCCCTTAACCTCTCCTCGTAGGACATACCTCTTAGCTCTGGGACTAGTCTTGTTGCAAACCTTTGCACTTTCTCTAGTTTCTTTACATGCTTGGCTAGGTGTGGGTTCCAAACTGGTGCCGCATTACTCCAATATGGGCCTATCGTACACGGTGTACAGGGTCCTGAACGATTCCTTATTAAGATGTCGGAATGCTGTTCTGAGGTTTGCCAGGCGCCCATATGCTGCAGCAGTTATTTGGTTGATGTGCACTTCAGGAGATGTGCCTGGTGTTATACTCACCCCAAGATCTTTTTCCTTGAGTGAGGTTTGTAGTGTGTGTGTGTGTGTATGTGTGTGTGTGCGTGTGCGTGTGTGTGTGTGTGTGTGTGTGTGTGTGTGTGTGTGTGTGTGTGTGTGTGTGTGTGTGTGTGTGTGTGCGTGTGTGTGTGTGTGTGTGTGTGTGTATGCGTGTGAGTTTATGTACGTATGTGAGTGCGTGTGTAAATCATGACCTGGATAATACGCCATCTATTACTTTAGCGCAATGTCAGTCTTAACGCTTTTTAAAACAAACATATTTTCATCACAAAGAATATTATTATTATGTTCAGTGCCTTGTTTATAACACAGAGAGAGAGAGAGAGAGAGAGAGAGAGAGAGAGAGAGAGAGAGAGAGAGAGAGAGAGAGAGAGAGAGAACGCAATAGCAGCTCCAATTCCTTGTATCAAGAGCCCTTTACCAGAATCAGGCACCCCTCATCAGAAAGGTCTCTAGGGGGTTATACTCTGAAGTTTGCTGACTTTTGTATTAGGGAAATTTCTTGAGTAAAAGAATCCCAGTGTTACTGTCCTTGCTGGAGTGGAGCTGACAACTGAGTCTGTGTTTGTTGACGAAAATACAGATATTGGCGCGGCTCTGGCGACATCTTCAGTAAGTTTATTCAGGTATACACAAATACATTTACACAAATTATCATACATAGCAGCATATGTGTAGAGAACCTGGGATAACCCAAAAAAGTCAGTGACAAGCATCATCATACATCACCTGCATCATAATACATCACTATGCATTATAAAACATCACCTGCATCACAATACATCACAATGCATCATAATACATCGCAATGCATGACAATACATCACCTACATCATAATACATCACCCATATCACATCACAATGCATCATAATACATCACCTACATCATAATACACCACCTACATCATAATACATCACAATGCATCATAATACATCACTATGCATTATAATACATTACCTACATGACAATACATCACTATGCATCATAATACATTACCTACATGACAATAAATCACCTGCATCATAATACAACACAATGCATCATAATACATCACAATGCATCATAATACATAACCTACATCATAATACATCATTTATATCATAATACATCACCTGCATCATAATACATCACAATGCATCACCTGTATCATAATACATCACACTGCATCATAAAATGTTAACTACATCATAATACCTCACTACGCATCATAATACATCACCTACTCCATAATACATCATTTACATCATAATACATCACTTACATCATAATACATCACTTACATCAAAATACATTATCAACATCATAATACATCACCTGCATCATAATACATCACAATGCAACATAATACATCACCTGCATCATAATACATACTTCACCTGCATCATAATACATCACCATCATAATACCTCACCTACATCATAATATATCACCTGCATCATAATACATCACCTACACTCTAATACATGACCTACATCATAATGCATCACCTACATCATAATACATCACTTACATCATAATGCATCACCTACATCATAATACATCACTTACATCATAATGCATGACCTACATCATAATGCTTCATCACTTACATCATAATACATGACGTACATCATAATACATTACCTAAATCATAATACATCACCTACATCATAATACATTACAATACATAATACATAACGTACACAATACATGAACTACATCATAATACATCACCTACATCATGACCTATCACATATAACACCTACATCACAATGCATGACAATACAACGAATACATCATAATACATCACATAGACCATAATACAACGAATACACTATAATACATCACATACATCATTGTATATCACCTACATTATAACATAATGCATAATCATCACATGACATCACGGAAATGGTTAAATGTGAACGCTGCTAGAGAGGCAGTGGAGCACTGCTTCAGTGAGGCAGTGGAGCGCTGCTTCAGTGAGGCAGTGGAGCACTGCTTCAGTGAGGCAGTGGAGCGCTGCTAGAGAGGCAGTGGAGCGCTGCTTCAGTGAGGCAGTGGAGCGCTGCTTCAGTGAGGCAGTGGAGCGCTGCTTCAGTGAGGCAGTGGAGCGCTGCTTCAGTGAGGCAGTGGAGCACTGCTTCAGTGAGGCAGTGGAGCGCTGCTAGAGAGGCAGTGGAGCGCTGCTTCAGTGAGGCAGTGGAGCACTGCTTCAGTGAGGCAGTGGAGCGCTGCTTCAGTGAGGCAGTGGAGCACTGCTTCAGTGAGGCAGTGGAGCGCTGCTTCAGTGAGGCAGTGGAGCACTGCTTCAGTGAGGCAGTGGAGCGCTGCTTCAGTGAGGCAGTGGAGCACTGCTTCAGTGAGGCAGTGGAGCGCTGCTTCAGTGAGGCAGTGGAGCGCTGCTTCAGTGAGGCAGTGGAGCACTGCTTCAGTGAGGCAGTGGAGCGCTGCTTCAGTGAGGCAGTGGAGCACTGCTTCAGTGAGGCAGTGGAGCACTGCTTCAGTGAGGCAGTGGAGTGCTGCTTCAGTGAGGCAGTGGAACGCTGCTTCAGTGAGGCAGTGGAACACTGCTTCAGTGAGGCAGTGGAGCACTGCTTCAGTGAGGCAGTGGAGCACTGCTTCAGTGAGGCAGTGGAGCGCTGCTTCAGTGAGGCAGTGGAGCACTGCTTCAGTGAGGCAGTGGAGCGCTGCTTCAGTGAGGCAGTGGAGCACTGCTTCAGTGAGGCAGTGGAGCACTGCTTCAGTGAGGCAGTGGAGTGCTGCTTCAGTGAGGCAGTGGAACGCTGCTTCAGTGAGGCAGTGGAACGCTGCTTCAGTGAGGCAGTGGAGCGCTGCTTCAGTGAGGCAGTGGAGTGCTGCTTCAGTGAGGCAGTGGAGTGCTGCTTCAGTGAGGCAGTGGAACGCTGCTTCAGTGAGGCAGTGGAACGCTGCTTCAGTGAGGCAGTGGAACGCTGCTAGAGAGGCAGTCGAGCGCTGCTTCAGTGAGGCAGTGGAGCGCTGCTAGAGAGGCAGTGGAACGCTGCTTCAGTGAGGCAGTGGAGCCCTGCTAGAGAGGCAGTGGAGCGCTGCTTCAGTGAGGCAGTGGAGCGCTGCTTCAGTGAGGCAGTGGAGCGCTGCTTCAGTGAGGCAGTGGAGCGCTGCTTCAGTGAGGCAGTGGAGCACTGCTTCAGTGAGGCAGTGGAGCGCTGCTAGAGAGGCAGTGGAGCGCTGCTTCAGTGAGGCAGTGGAGCGATGCTTCAGTGAGGCAGTGGAGTGCTGCTTCAGTGAGGCAGTGGAGCGCTGCTTCAGTGAGGCAGTGGAGCGCTGCTTCAGTGAGGCAGTGGAGCGCTGCTTCAGTGAGGCAGTGGAGCGCTGCTTCAGTGAGGCAGTGGAACGCTGCTTCAGTGAGGCAGTGGAGCGCTGCTTCAGTGAGGCAGTGGAACGCTGCTTCAGTGAGGCAGTGGAGCGCTGCTTCAGTGAGGCAGTGGAACGCTGCTTCAGTGAGGCAGTGGAGCGCTGCTTCAGTGAGGCAGTGGAACGCTGCTTCAGTGAGGCAGTGGAGCGCTGCTAGAGAGGCAGTGGAGCGCTGCTTCAGTGAGGCAGTGGAACGCTGCTTCAGTGAGGCAGTGGAGCGCTGCTTCAGTGAGGCAGTGGAACGCTGCTTCAGTGAGGCAGTGGAGCGCTGCTAGAGAGGCAGTGGAGCGCTGCTTCAGTGAGGCAGTGGAGCGCTGCTTCAGTGAGGCAGTGGAGCGCTGCTAGAGAGGCAGTGGAGCGCTGCTTCAGTGAGGCAGTGGAGCGCTGCTTCAGTGAGGCAGTGGAGCGCTGCTAGAGAGGCAGTGGAGCGCTGCTTCAGTGAGGCAGTGGAACGCTGCTAGAGAGGCAGTGGAGCACTGCTAGAGAGGCAGTGGAGCGCTGCTAGAGAGGCAGTGGAGCGCTGCTAGAGAGGCAGTGGAGCGCTGCTTCAGTGAGGCAGTGGAGCACTGCTAGAGAGGCAGTGGAGCGCTGCTTCAGTGAGGCAGTGGAACGCTGCTTCAGTGAGGCAGTGGAGCGCTGCTAGAGAGGCAGTGGAGCGCTGCTTCAGTGAGGCAGTGGAACGCTGCTTCAGTGAGGCAGTGGAGCGCTGCTTCAGTGAGGCAGTGGAACGCTGCTTCAGTGAGGCAGTGGAACGCTGCTTCAGTGAGGCAGTGGAACGCTGCTTCAGTGAGGCAGTGGAAAGCTGCTTCGGTGAGGCAGTGGAGCGCTGCTTCAGTGAGGCAGTGGAACGCTGCTTCAGTGAGGCAGTGGAGCGCTGCTTCAGTGAGGCAGTGGAACGCTGCTTCAGTGAGGCAGTGGAACGCTGCTTCAGTGAGGCAGTGGAGCACTGCTTCAGTGAGGCAGTGGAACGCTGCTTCAGGGAGGCAGTGGAGCGCTGCTTCAGTGAGGCAGTGGAACGCTGCTTCAGTGAGGCAGTGGAACGCTGCTTCAGTGAGGCAGTGGAACGCTGCTTCAGTGAGGCAGTGGAGCACTGCTTCAGTGAGGCAGTGGAGCGCTGCTTCAGTGAGGCAGTGGAGCACTGCTTCAGTGAGGCAGTGGAGCGCTGCTTCAGTGAGGCAGTGGAGCGCTGCTTCAGTGAGGCAGTGGAGCACTGCTTCAGTGAGGCAGTGGAGCGCTGCTTCAGTGAGGCAGTGGAGCACTGCTTCAGTGAGGCAGTGGAGCACTGCTTCAGTGAGGCAGTGGAGTGCTGCTTCAGTGAGGCAGTGGAACGCTGCTTCAGTGAGGCAGTGGAACACTGCTTCAGTGAGGCAGTGTAGCACTGCTTCAGTGAGGCAGTGGAGCACTGCTTCAGTGAGGCAGTGGAGCGCTGCTTCAGTGAGGCAGTGGAGCACTGCTTCAGTGAGGCAGTGGAGCGCTGCTTCAGTGAGGCAGTGGAGCACTGCTTCAGTGAGGCAGTGGAGCACTGCTTCAGTGAGGCAGTGGAGTGCTGCTTCAGTGAGGCAGTGGAACGCTGCTTCAGTGAGGCAGTGGAACGCTGCTTCAGTGAGGCAGTGGAGCGCTGCTTCAGTGAGGCAGTGGAGTGCTGCTTCAGTGAGGCAGTGGAGTGCTGCTTCAGTGAGGCAGTGGAACGCTGCTTCAGTGAGGCAGTGGAACGCTGCTAGAGAGGCAGTGGAGTGCTGCTTCAGTGAGGCAGTGGAGCGCTGCTAGAGAGGCAGTGGAGCGCTGCTTCAGTGAGGCAGTGGAGCGCTGCTAGAGAGGCAGTGGAACGCTGCTTCAGTGAGGCAGTGGAGCGCTGCTAGAGAGGCAGTGGAGCGCTGCTTCAGTGAGGCAGTGGAGCGCTGCTTCAGTGAGGCAGTGGAGCGCTGCTTCAGTGAGGCAGTGGAGCGCTGCTTCAGTGAGGCAGTGGAGCACTGCTTCAGTGAGGCAGTGGAGCGCTGCTAGAGAGGCAGTGGAGCGCTGCTTCAGTGAGGCAGTGGAGCGATGCTTCAGTGAGGCAGTGGAGTGCTGCTTCAGTGAGGCAGTGGAGCGCTGCTTCAGTGAGGCAGTGGAGCGCTGCTTCAGTGAGGCAGTGGAGCGCTGCTTCAGTGAGGCAGTGGAGCGCTGCTTCAGTGAGGCAGTGGAACGCTGCTTCAGTGAGGCAGTGGAGCGCTGCTTCAGTGAGGCAGTGGAACGCTGCTTCAGTGAGGCAGTGGAGCGCTGCTTCAGTGAGGCAGTGGAACGCTGCTTCAGTGAGGCAGTGGAGCGCTGCTTCAGTGAGGCAGTGGAACGCTGCTTCAGTGAGGCAGTGGAGCGCTGCTAGAGAGGCAGTGGAGCGCTGCTTCAGTGAGGCAGTGGAACGCTGCTTCAGTGAGGCAGTGGAGCGCTGCTTCAGTGAGGCAGTGGAACGCTGCTTCAGTGAGGCAGTGGAGCGCTGCTAGAGAGGCAGTGGAGCGCTGCTTCAGTGAGGCAGTGGAGCGCTGCTTCAGTGAGGCAGTGGAGCGCTGCTAGAGAGGCAGTGGAGCGCTGCTTCAGTGAGGCAGTGGAGCGCTGCTTCAGTGAGGCAGTGGAGCGCTGCTAGAGAGGCAGTGGAGCACTGCTAGAGAGGCAGTGGAGCGCTGCTAGAGAGGCAGTGGAGCGCTGCTAGAGAGGCAGTGGAGCGCTGCTTCAGTGAGGCAGTGGAGCACTGCTAGAGAGGCAGTGGAGCGCTGCTAGAGAGGCAGTGGAGCGCTGCTTCAGTGAGGCAGTGGAACGCTGCTAGAGAGGCAGTGGAGCACTGCTAGAGAGGCAGTGGAGCGCTGCTAGAGAGGCAGTGGAGCGCTGCTAGAGAGGCAGTGGAGCGCTGCTTCAGTGAGGCAGTGGAGCACTGCTAGAGAGGCAGTGGAGCGCTGCTAGAGAGGCAGTGGAGCGCTGCTTCAGTGAGGCAGTGGAACGCTGCTTCAGTGAGGCAGTGGAGCGCTGCTTCAGTGAGGCAGTGGAGCGCTGCTTCAGTGAGGCAGTGGAACGCTGCTTCAGTGAGGCAGTGGAACGCTGCTTCAGTGAGGCAGTGGAGCACTGCTTCAGTGAGGCAGTGGAACGCTGCTTCAGGGAGGCAGTGGAGCGCTGCTTCAGTGAGGCAGTGGAACGCTGCTTCAGTGAGGCAGTGGAACGCTGCTTCAGTGAGGCAGTGGAACGCTGCTTCGGTGAGGCAGTGGAGCGCTGCTTCAGTGAGGCAGTGGAACGCTGCTTCAGTGAGGCAGTGGAGCGCTGCTTCAGTGAGGCAGTGGAGCGCTGCTTCAGTGAGGCAGTGGAACGCTGCTTCAGTGAGGCAGTGGAACGCTGCTTCAGTGAGGCAGTGGAGCACTGCTTCAGTGAGGCAGTGGAACGCTGCTTCAGGGAGGCAGTGGAGCGCTGCTTCAGTGAGGCAGTGGAACGCTGCTTCAGTGAGGCAGTGGAACGCTGCTTCAGTGAGGCAGTGGAACGCTGCTTCAGTGAGGCAGTGGAACGCTGCTTCGGTGAGGCAGTGGAACGCTGCTTCAGTGAGGCAGTGGAACGCTGCTTCAGTGAGGCAGTGGAGCGCTGCTTCAGTGAGGCAGTGGAACGCTGCTTCAGTGAGGCAGTGGAGCGCTGCTTCAGTGAGGCAGTGGAACGCTGCTTCAGTGAGGCAGTGGAACGCTGCTTCAGTGAGGCAGTGGAACGCTGCTAGAGAGGCAGTGGAACGCTGCCACAGTGAGGCAGTGGAACGCTGCTTCGGTGAGGCAGTGGAGCGCTGCTTCAGTGAGGCATTGGAACGCTGCTTCAGTGAGGCAGTGGAGCGCTCCTTCAGTGAGGCAGTGGAGCGCTGCTTCAGTGAGGCAGTGGAACGCTGCTTCAGTGAGGCAGTGGAACGCTGCTTCAGTGAGGCAGTGGAACGCTGCTTCAGTGAGGCAGTGGAACGCTGCTTCGGTGAGGCAGTGGAACGCTGCTTCAGTGAGGCAGTGGAACGCTGCTTCAGTGAGGCAGTGGAGCGCTGCTTCAGTGAGGCAGTGGAACGCTGCTTCAGTGAGGCAGTGGAACGCTGCTTCAGTGAGGCAGTGGAACGCTGCTTCAGTGAGGCAGTGGAACGCTGCTTCAGTGAGGCAGTGGAACGCTGCTTCGGTGAGGCAGTGGAGCGCTGCTTCAGTGAGGCAGTGGAACGCTGCTTCAGTGAGGCAGTGGAGCGCTGCTTCAGTGAGGCAGTGGAGCGCTGCTTCAGTGAGGCAGTGGAACGCTGCTTCAGTGAGGCAGTGGAACGCTGCTTCAGTGAGGCAGTGGAGCACTGCTTCAGTGAGGCAGTGGAACGCTGCTTCAGGGAGGCAGTGGAGCGCTGCTTCAGTGAGGCAGTGGAACGCTGCTTCAGTGAGGCAGTGGAACGCTGCTTCAGTGAGGCAGTGGAACGCTGCTTCAGTGAGGCAGTGGAACGCTGCTTCGATGAGGCAGTGGAACGCTGCTTCAGTGAGGCAGTGGAACGCTGCTTCAGTGAGGCAGTGGAGCGCTGCTTCAGTGAGGCAGTGGAACGCTGCTTCAGTGAGGCAGTGGAGCGCTGCTTCAGTGAGGCAGTGGAACGCTGCTTCAGTGAGGCAGTGGAACGCTGCTTCAGTGAGGCAGTGGAACGCTGCTAGAGAGGCAGTGGAACGCTGCCACAGTGAGGCACTGGAACGCTGCTTCAGTGAGGCAGTGAGAACGCTGCTTCAGTGAGGCAGTGGAACGCTGCTTCAGTGAGGCAGTGGAACGCTGCTAGAGAGAGGCAGTGGAACGCTGCTAGAGAGGCAGTGGAACGCTGCCACAGTGAGGCAGTGGAACGCTGCTAGAGAGAGGCAGTGGAACGCTGCTAGAGAGAGGCAGTGGAACGCTGCTAGAGAGAGGCAGTGGAACGCTGCTAGAGAGAGGCAGTGGAACGCTGCTAGAGAGGCAGTGGAGCGCTGCTTCAGTGAGGCAGTGGAACGCTGCTAGAGAGAGGCAGTGGAACGCTGCTAGAGAGAGGCAGTGGAACGCTGCTTCAGTGAGGTAGTGGAACGCTGCTAGAGAGAGGCAGTGGAACGCTGCTAGAGAGGCAGTGGAACGCTGCCACAGTGAGGCAGTGGAACGCTGCTAGAGAGAGGCAGTGGAACGCTGCTAGAGAGAGGCAGTGGAACGCTGCTAGAGAGAGGCAGTGGAACGCTGCTAGAGAGAGGCAGTGGAACGCTGCTAGAGAGGCAGTGGAGCGCTGCTTCAGTGAGGCAGTGGAACGCTGCTAGAGAGAGGCAGTGGAACGCTGCTAGAGAGGCAGTGGAACGCTGCTAGAGAGAGGCAGTGGAACGCTGCTAGAGAGAGGCAGTGGAACGCTGCTAGAGAGGCAGTGGAACGCTGCTTCAGTGAGGCAGTGGAACGCTGCTAGAGAGAGGCAGTGGAACGCTGCTAGAGAGGCAGTGGAACGCTGCTAGAGAGAGGCAGTGGAACGCTGCTAGAGAGGCAGTGGAACGCTGCTAGAGAGAGGCAGTGGAACGCTGCTTCAGTGAGGCAGTGGAACGCTGCTAGAGAGAGGCAGTGGAACGCTGCTAGAGAGGCAGTGGAATGCTGCTACAGTTAGGCAGTGGAACACTGCTACAGTGAGGCAGTGGAACGCTGCAAGAGAGGCAGTGGAACGCTGCTAGAGAGAGAGGCAGTGAAAAGCTGCTAGAGAGGCAGTGGAACGCTGCTACAGAGAGGCACGGAAACGCTGATACAAAGAGGCAGGGAAACGCTGCTACAAAGAGATAGTGGAACGCTGCTAGAGGCAGTGAAGCACTGCTAGAGGCAGTGAAACACTGCTAGAGAGAGGCAGTGGAACGCTGCTAGAGGCAGTGAAACACTGCTAGAGAGAGGCAGTGGAACGCTGCTAGAGGCAATGAAACACTGCTAGAGGGAGGCAGTGGAACGCTGCTAGAGGCAATGAAACACTGCTAGAGGGAGGCAGTGGAACGCTGCTAGAGGCAGTGAAACACTGCTAGAGAGAGGCAATGGAACACTGCTAGAGGGAGGCAGTGGAACGCTGCTAGAGGCAGTGAAACACTGCTAGAGAGAGGCAATGGAACACTGCTAGAGGGAGGCAGTGGAACGCTGCTAGAGGCAGTGAAACACTGCTAGAGAGAGGCAATGGAACACTGCTAGAGGGAGGCAGTGGAACGCTGCTAGAGGCAGTGAAACACTGCTAGAGAGAGGTAATGGAACACTGCTTGAGGGTGAAACACTGCTACACAGAGGCAGTGGAACGCTGCTAGATTATTATAATCATGGAGGAGCGCTAAACCCGTAGGATTATACAACGCATCTGGGGGGGGGGATGGAAGATATTCAGCCTCAATTCAGGGAACAGGAGCACAGATCCAATTCCCTAGATCAAGAGCCCCTCACCTGCGTCAAGGAACCGCTCTTCAGGGGAACGCTGCTAGAGAGGCAGTGAAACGCTGCTATAGAGAAAGGCATTGGAACGCTGCTACAGAGAGGCAGTGGAACGCTGCCTGAGACAAAAACTGGTTTATCATCCAACAGCTTTTGTCCAAAATTGAAATTTGCCAGGCGGAGAAACTGTTGTAGTTTTGTCCAGATGAATTGAGCGTGTTTTTGTAAAGGGGCAGCGGTGGTGGGAGGGGGGCCTTTAAATCTACTATTTTACGACTTTCCGCGAAATTTCAATTATGCCAGATATCAATGGGTCAGAATACTTGTCTGCTAAAAGTGGCCAGGGACTATGAGTTACGGCAGGAGGTCTGGGTCTTTCTGACTCTCAGGTGTGTCGGTGGGATAGTGGAGAGGGTGTGTTGGTGGAGGGAGGGGTGTGTTGATTGGGGAGTGTTGGTTTGAAGAATGTTGGTTTGGGGTGTGTTGGCTGGGGTGTGTTGGTGGGGGCGATTGTGTGGGCGTTGGTGGAGGTGTATTGGTGGAGGTGTGTTGGTGGAGGTGTGTTGGAGGGAGTGTGTTGATTGGGGAGTGTTGGTCTGAGGAGTGTTGGCTGGGGTGTGTTGGCTGGGATGTGTTAGGGGGTGGGGGAGGTGTTGGTGGGGTGTGTTGGTTGGGGTGCTTTGCTGGTGGGATGGCCTCTCCCTCCCTCCCCTCCACAATAGCTGAAACTATCTGGAGCCATGTGCTGTTTAGTGGTCATTTGCTTGATTAAAACAGAGGAGAGGAGAGGACTCGAGCCTTGATTATGGTGGGATCGTGAGCTGCCTTGTCAGGTGAGCTGAGTTGTACTATGTTCATAGTTGACCCCGCCTCTCTTCTCTAAGTTCGCCTGTCTGCTTCATACTTACAGATATATCTATTTCGCTTCCTTGCACATTACAAACCTGTGCTCCCTCCTTCTTTCATTACATCTTCCTTTCCTTACACACACACAATGTGACTGAGGGCACGAGATCATAACAGCTATGCTTTTACACCAGCAGAAAAGAAAACAAGTGGGTGGATGGATAAAATGAATAAATGTGAAAGTAATCAAGTGAGGTAGAAGAAATGACATAAATTAAATAATGAAACAGAAGTACTGAAGGTTTAAATAAAATTACAGAAAGCGTTAAAACAACATGCCAATGAAAAAAAAGATGGATTAGGAACAGGCAAAAATCTAAAGAGAGGAAAAAAGCCCTGGATGAGTATAAAAGAAAAAGTAACAGAAGACAGCTATGAAGGAATAACAAAGCAAAAAAAAAAAAAAAAATAAAAGTAGAAGCAGAGAAGCAAATAGTTAAGAATATCTTTGTTAACAAAAGCTTTGATGATAGGACAGGGCTGGGAGAGTATGAAGCTAAAATTCAAGAACAAGAGGAATTTATTGTTAGAACTAATATTAGTCTAGAAAATAAGAGACTGTATATAATTCGAAGTTATTGAGGGAAACTGGAGACAAACAAACTGTTATTATTTTGGGCTATACCATAAAACAAATATAATGAAGAACAGAAAGAATAAAAAAAATACGTAAATGAGATGATAAATGCATAGTGGATTTCAGGACTCAAGAGTACATAATGGAAAATTAGTAAACTAGTTAACATGAGAGACGAAACACGAGAAATGTTGAAAGAAGCTTTCTTAAAGAAAGCTAAAAACAACGAAACTGGAATGCCATAACTATATGCAATTTTACAAAACTTTTCAGAGGAGGATAAGGAGAAAATAATAAAAAAATTTTTATTGATACTGCTAAAAGGTTAAAGGAAGAAATGATGTATATATTTTATAGTGTAAAAAAAGGAGCACCGACCTTCCAAATGGACTCACCAAGAAACAAACACAGGGGATATTATAATCAAAGTAAAACGAATGAAGAAAGGGGAAATAATGAGATAAACACATTTGTAACGATATGTGATCATGGAGTAATCTCAAAAACGACGAGAACTATGAGACATTATACTAAACCAAAATAAACTTGATATAATCTAATTAAAAATAAACTTGATAAATATATTTTAACCTAGGTTGCATTTAACGGAAACTACTTAATAATGAGAAGAGACAAAGTAACGAATAAAGGAGGAGGATTATCAATATTGATAAAAGCAACAGTTCAGGTTACAAAAAAAAAATGAAGTTGAAAACACAATGTTGATTAAGGTGTGAGGCTTCAAATAATGAGATATTACAAGAACCTCAATGGAAATAAGTCACTTTGACTTTTTTGCGATATCTTAAGTAATTTACACATACGTTACTATGTATGAAAATTGTATTCATGTGTATCCGAACCTAAATAAGTATACTTATTAATCACAGTTTAATGATAGATGTGATAAAGAAGAGTCTGTAAGGAAAATGATGAATTACTTATAATACTCAGTGAATTAATGACGGAAATTTAACGAATGCGCAAATAACTAAGTTACAATAACTGGAGATTTTAACTATAAATAAATAAATAAATAAATAAATTAGGTAGCCTAAGAAGCTGAAGCTGTAAATAAATGGTCAATGGAATTCCTTAATGTAATAAAAAATAATTTATGAATCAGCACAAGAATAAAATATCAAGGTTGAAAGAGGGTAACACTCCGTCAGTATTTGCCTCAGTATTTATTAGAGCTGAGGAAGAAATGTTCAAAATAAATTATTTAAGTCCACCTGAGAAAAGTGATCATGTTCTAGTGAAAAAAAAAACATATGATGTTAAATATGAGTTAGGAGACGAAAAAACCACGTAACGATGAACTAGGAACCAGATTACGAGGGGAAAAAATGCTTTAGAACAGTATTTAAGACAGATACATTTATACAGCTCTTTAACATAAACGAAAATGGAAATTAAACAGTTCATTCCAAAAACTAAATAAAAAGCGAAGCAATGAGCAATGGTTCAATGAAAGGCGATAGAGCTATGAAAAAAAATAAAACTTTGGAATCAATACATGAAGCGGACTAATAAAGAAACTTGTTAAGATTCAAGTATGCCAAAAACGAACATACAAATGAGAAAAAATAAAGATGCTTTAAAAGAAAACAAAAACAGACATGAGCATTGAACAACCAAATGTTTTATTCAAATGTGTAAAAACTAAAATACAAAGAATAATGGACGACAGTAAAATGTGCTAGGTATTAAATAGGTTTCAGAGTGTGTTCACATGACGAGATATTGTAGTGGCAGACAGAAAGAAGAGCTAAAATGAAAGATATTGAAGCAATTCAAGTTAAGAAATTACTATTGAATCCTAGCAAAAAAAAAAAAAAAAAAAAAGAAACAGACGAGATAGCACCATGAGTCTAAAAAGAATGAGGAGATGAATTATACTATTCACTTAGATTATTTTTAAAGATTTTATTACAAGAACGAAAAGTGGCCAACAAATGGAAGAGGGTATGTTGCATTCAAAGAGTATGCAATCTTTATCTGGAGCATGTTAACATACTCACATAGGCTGCCTCCCCAACCAGTGAACCAGATACTAAGGATCGATCTAATGGGGCCCCATCATTAGATAAGTATCTAGGTTCAGCCAATGAGAAGGTGGATCTGGCAATTGTGAAGGTGACGTGGTTACCACTCACGTTTTCACCCTTGTCATTTCCATTCAAGAGCTGGTTGAAGCACAGTGATCTGCATTCTATTGTCTTCAATTCTGCCTTGATTACCGTGGCATGCACTAATACCTATTGCTGTACATAGTGTACATACTTCTGTCTATACTTGGTGAAGGATAATATAATTCAAAGTTCTTCTGCTTTGTTTATTTTGCTCCCTTTACACCCAGGATAATAGGCCTTTGAGTACCTGGGTTGTAATATGGGGGCCTGTCCGGGAGCTGGAGCTGGACTCGGAGCAAGAGTTGAGCCTAGAGTTGAAGTTGGATCAGGAAGTAATCATAAATAGCTGGCTGTCTGGCATTGCATCAGCTTTGCCGATACTTCAGGTGTTTTGCGTGTCAGGCCTGCTATTGTGATCATAGATAGCTTGCTGTTTTGCATTCACTTCGCTAAGGTCATCCTTGCTAATGTGTGAGTATTCTGCAGATGATTTTGCTATTGCGTGTCAGCCTTGCTATTGTATGTGCATATTCTGCATCTGCCTTTGTTGTGTGGCAGTCTTGTTATCGTGTGAGTATTCTGCAGTCGTACAGTGCATAGCTGAGCGTGTATTGCAAATAGCATGTTATGATGGGGTTAAATGCCGCCTAGATGAGTCAGACGGCTAGTGTTTGAATTCACTCTATTAAACCTGCCTAAGTTTTCTCTATAGTGTTGTTGGTGAATTGCTCGTTCCATCGACATTGATTAACAATGCCCTCTCACTGCTGAGCAGCTTCGTAATCTTATAAGTGTTAAACATCGAGAAGAGGAGATGGCATACCAGACTCCTCCCTCTACCAGAACCAGGAGTAAATAACCCCTGAGGTTCCCGCAAAAGGAAAAAAACAACACCTGAGCAAAGCCGCCAGTGAGTCAGTTGCATTGGTTCTTGAGTTGGCAAAAATCAAACTTGGGGAAACCAGGGAACAGCAGGAATATGCCAAGGAAGAGTTTAATAGAGAAAGAGAAAGGAGGCAGTTTACTCAAGCTGTAAATGATTTTAGTTTGTAAAAAGCGGTACAGTTTGCTCCTCGTTTCATTGAAGCTAAGCCTGAATTATTTTTCGAAGCATTTGAAAACCAGGCTCGAGCCTTGCGGTGGCCTGAACTGCACTGGGCATCTTTGGTGCATAAAGCATTGTTTGGTAAGGCACAGGAATTTACATCAGTGTTAAATGACACTGATTTCAGTAATTATCAGGTGGTGAAGACCACAGCTCTTGGTGCTTATCAATGTATTCCTGCCAAGTACAGAAACGAATTCAAGCTAGGTAGATGACAACTGGGTCAGTTTTTTGTTGACTTTGTAAGGCAGAAGACCAAAGCTTTTTCCAGTTGGCACAAGGTGTTGCAAATTTCGATGAGTTGGTTCAGTTAATAATGGTGGATAACCTGCTGGAGTTTGTTGGACCAGAGGATCAAGTTTTCCTGCAGGATCACGTCTTGACCACTGCATTGGAGGCAGCCAGGTTGGCTGATACTTTTGAAACCAACTGCTCCTTGTCCGAGCGGTCCCATCTCTCTTTTCAACAGCCTGGCATGAGCAGAGACCGTCAACGAAAAGTTCCTGATTGGAGAATGAAGTGCCAGCAGGAAGGAGAACGACGATGTCATCCAACAAAGTCACCTATTAAACTCTCCCTGCACAGCTAATCCTGAGAAACAGAGGCTACTTCAGCAGGAGGTAGAATTTCTGTTAGAGCATGGGTTAGTGGAGGAGTCATCTAGTCCATGGGCTTCACTGTGCATCCTTGTTAAGAAAGCTGATGGAGATTTTTGAATGTGTACAGACTACCGTAAGGTGAATGAGGTCACAACTGCAGATGTTTACCCTCTGCCACGTCTGGATGACGTAATTGACTTTGGGGGTAAGGCTATTTTTGTGTTCAAGTTAAACCTCCTTAAAGGTTACTATCAGGTACCTTTGACCGATAAGGTGAAAGAAATCTCTGCCTTCATAATTCCTGGAGGTCATTATCAATATACAGTTACCCCCTTCGGAATGAAAAACTCACCCACTTCATTCCAGAAACTGATCCTTCAGGCTATTAAAGGACTTGAAGGCACGGCAGCTTACCTAGAAGACATTGTTATTGTGTCAGATACTTGTGATCAACACGTGTTTAGGCTTAAGATTCTCTTTGAGACCTTCCAGAGTTTCCACTTAACTGTTAACTTATTTAAGTCTTCCTTTGGCCAGGCTACTGTTAATTTTTTGGCCATGAAGTAGGTAGTGGCAAAGTGGCCCTTAAATTTGCTAAAATTCTTGCCATTACAAATTATCCAGTACCTCCTGATAGTAAATCCCTCCAACGTTTCCTAGGGATGGTAGGATTTTATAGAAGATTCTGTAAAAATTTCTCAGATATTGTAGCCCCTCTAACCTCACTACCAGTCTCAAAGTCCCCTTTAAGTGGACCTTAGAATGTCAAGAGGCTTTTAATAAAGCCAAGTTAGTTCTTTGTACTGCACCTACTCTCTTATCTCCTGATTTTTCCAACCATTTATGTTATGGTGGGAGCAGTACTTCTGCAAGCTGGGGATGATGGGTTGCAGCTTGTGGCCTACTTTTTGGCCAAGTACCAATCGCACCAGAGGGTCTACTCAACAACTGAAAAAAAGGCTCTTGCTCTGATACTGGGTCTGGAACACTTTGAAATATACGTGGGCCAGATATCTCAGGTGGTCAGTCTACAGTGACCGCAACCCTCTTGGTGTATCTTAATCATATGAAAAAACATAATACAAGACTCATGCGTTGGAGTCTTAGGCTACAACCACATAACATATGTATTAAGCACATTGCTGGCCAAGATAATAAGTTGGCTGATTTTTTGTCAAGAGTGTAGCATACAAATGTACTAGGTTAGGATGGGTTAGGGACTTTTGGTATACTTGTTTATAGCTTTTTTCCCCCTTTTGTATATAATGAATATTTGATGTTGTGGTTTTTTTCTTTAGTGAGGAGATAGTCTGCTACCATCCGCAGGTACCTTGGACCTATGTTAGCCCTACTGTCTGCTGTGTCGCTCTAAGTTTAGAGTTTGGCTTTATGTCACGAATAAAGTTGAGCTCTATCTAAGAGTTGGATGGTTGAGAGGAAAGGTGGTTCCATTATATTGTGCCATGGTGGCACATTTACCAATGGCGGTGGAAGCCTAGTTCTGAGCACTCTTGGGGTGGGGGTGTTGAATGCAAAGAGTATGCAATCTTTATTCAGAGCATGTTAACACACTCACATAGGCTGCCTCCCCAACCAGTGAACCAGATACTAATGATCTAATGGGGCCCCATCGTCAGATCAGTATCTAGGTTCAGCCAATGAGAAGGTGGATCTGGCAATTGTGAAGGTGACGTGGTTACCACTCATGTTTTCACCCTTGTCATTTCCATTCGAGAGCTGGTTGAAGCACGGTGGTCTGCATTCTACTGGCTTCAATTGTGCCTTGATTACCATGACATGCACTATTACCTATTGCTGTACATAGTGTACATACTTCTATCTATACTTGGTGAAGGATAATATAATTCAAAGTTTTTCTGCTGTGTTTATTTTGCTCCCTTTACACCCAGGATAATAGACTTTTGAGTACCTGGGTTGTAATAGGGTACATACTGTGTCAATAGTTACAAAGTGACATTGAAGACCATTCAAACTAGAGGCCTGTTTAGTTCATAATTGTTATAAAAAATATTGGAAAAAAGTCATTAGAGAAAAGTTGATTAAATACAGAACAAAACTCAATTAAACGGAAACCAACTTAGTTTTTGGTTTGGAAAGTCAAGTATTTCAAATCTATTAGTTTATTATGCCAGGAACTACAAAAATGGCTACCAGAGTTAAAACGTAAAAATTAAGGCGAAAACACTGAAGATTACTACGCTGTCTGATAAGGAAAGGCATGATAACCACATAGAAAGACAGTAAATGAGATAAAAGAAGAGACAAGGACGATTTCTTAGTACCTGCAACAAGAATAGCACGAAGAGATGTAAAATGGGAAAGTGGTGCCGAATGTTTTTCTCCGCAGAGTGGTTGATTAATGGAATGATTTAAAATAGGAGGTGGTGTGAGCTATAACCACTGGACAGTATACTGCACACAAGACACCTCAAGCACAGCTCTGTTACTGTAACTACAAGTTAGTAATTACAAATAGGTAATTACACACACACACACACACACACACACACACACACACACACACACACACACACACACACATACCCGCACGCATATATAACAGGCCCAGTGTCTAATCGACATGTGCCTCGGACAAAATGGTAACTAACTAACTGACACACAGTACTGCTATATTTCTGATGTTGCTACGAAATCAATGAAAATGCCAAACTTTCCCTAATTTTCCAAAGATACAGATACCCAGCTTTCACTATTTCCAAACTCAGCCCAAGGTTTCACAAAGAGAGTTCTGTATTTGATTGCACTCTTTGGCTGGTGGGTGTCGAAACTACTTACAATTTACGACGACATGTTAATTGTACCAACAAATTTGTAAGCAAATTGCAGTGTAGAATTTTTTTGCATTCGGCTGTGCACCTTCTTTGGCTGTTTATATATGCTGATTACCACGTTCCTTCAGATATTTTGCCTAGTTTATGATCGCTTAGCCTGTAATATTAGAGGTAATATTACAGACAGCTAAATAACTGTGTCACATACAGATAGAATAAAAAAATAGAAGAAATCACTGTACTACATTGACACTGTTGGGTATATATATATATATATATATATATATATATATATATATATATATATATATATATATATATAATTGTACCCACGAACGAGTGGTACCGATCAATAACAACACTGTGACTAGCCAAGGAGTCGAACCCATGCTGTTTTGGCCCCCTTCATGGTGAGCGAAAGACACATGACGCTCTAGTCAACGGCACCACATAATTCTCAAGAATGACACCCAGCAAAGCTAGGAATTGTACCCGTCATCCGAGAACATACGGTGGTGTGGATGCCTCTGAGCTAATTTCATTCTACTCCCTGTTTGGTGTGCTAGCCAAACGAGCAGTATTTTATATTACTGTACCCATGAACGAGTGATATTGATCAGTAACAACACTGCGACTAGCCAAGGAGTCGAACCCATGATGATTTTGCCCGCCTCATGGTGAGCGAAAGACTTGTGACGCTCTAGTCCACGGGACCACAGAATTCTCATGAATGATGCACCCAGCCAAGCTAGGTGTTGTAGAACTCGTTTAAAATTAAGTCCTTTCTAAAATTTTCTTTTAAAAATTTAAATATATATTTTTTCGTTTATGTTAATGTAAAAACTAATAATTTTGTAACAAAAAAACTTAGAAAACTTACTTAACCTTATTATAATAAGTGCAATTTAATTTAGCCTAATCCAACTAAATATATTTCAGATAAGTTTACAATAATTTAATAATAAATAAACACAATGAAATATATTTTTTCCTTAGGTTCAGAATGATTTTTGCAAAATTACTGCAAACACAAATTTCTGCTTGCCTATTTCGCAAGCAGTGCGTTGCTATTCAAGCCAAAATAGCAAGTTTTACGTATTCGGCACGACAAACACACACACACACACACACACACACACACACACACACACACACACACACACATATATATATATATATATATATATATATATATATATATATATATATATATATATATATATGGGGAGGTAGCACCTGTGGAACTGGACTGGGGACGCTCGTCGTCAGAGAAAATAATAAACATACTTTAGGGAAGACTCAAGAGTCTGCCCAGAGCTGTTCGAATATTTTCTTCTCCCTACCATCCCCTATATTTTATATTCTATATTCTATGTAAACTTTATTTAACGACAAAATACATTAACAAAAATACAATAAGAAGTATAACAATATACTTGAAATGTCAGAGTCTACATCTCAAATATTTCATGCAGCTCCCCGGCAGTCGACCGCGTGCCCAGAATGCTGCAGGCATTTCCCCTCTGGATCGCGACACTGAGTCTCTGAAAGAGGAAGCTGGTAGCTCTGTGATCCTTAGTTCGTGTGATGAGTTTTTCTCCCATGTTTCAAGAGTTTCCGACCCTACTGGAATGAAGTTATAGCAATTGGGCAGGCCATCATATTTGCGGATCTTCTGGGTCTCCCTGTAAGTGGCGGCTCCATCCCTTTCAACTTCAGAGCATGGCAACTAGGTGTCCGCCAACGTGGCAGCACAGGTGTAGTCCCAGGCAATCTTAGGAGGTGAATAAGCACCTGCTGATGACAGCAATTTCCGTGGCAAACATCAATTCCTAAATTCATTTTTGTAAACCTGCTCACTTACTCCTAAGTACTGCGTGAATTTCGTTAACATGACTGACAGGATGAAGCTTCCGAAGGGAAAGAGACCAAGGCGGGGTAAAGATTCGTAAAGAGAGAGAGTCAGCCAATGTGACAGCGTAAAAGAGAATGTGTGTGTGTGTTATCCAGAGAGATTTTAACACGGCACTCATTTTTTTACTCTTGGTTCAGTTTCATCTGAAACTTCATTATAGAAACATATTTCTAGAGTGTTAGATAAAACTGAATTTTCATTCACTCAACAGACCACTGGAGTCGTCGTCCGATAAAACAAACTCTCACACACACAGGAGCGTGCACAAGAGCACGCACACGTGCAAACACACACGCGCGAATGTACATAAGCGCACACAAACACACTCACATACATGGAGCTCCATGTTTTACCTAGTACACCTAAACACTCATGTTAATTACAGTAAAGCACGCTAACTTCAAAGAAAATACTGTAGTATATAATAAAACACGAAAAATGAATAAATTACTGTTCAAAGGAGCCACAATTTATGGTAACAGCAAAAATACTAACACGACCATTAAGTATATAAAGTAAGTATAAGACAGTTTGTCATTACATGCACCTGGCACAAACACACACACACACACACACACACACACACACACACACACACAAGAGACTGGGAGAAAAGCTAGAGAAGTAGGCAAGAAAAACAGGAAGGCACAACAATGGATCAAGAAATGCTTAAAATGAAGAAAACAACGAGTCAGAAGCATCCCTATTTGTAGATGATATGAAACTAATAAACAGAATACAAACAGGTAATGACCACGAAAGACTACAAATGGACTAGACAGGCTGTAGGCTTGATCTGACAAAGAGCTACTAGAGTCTAACCCCAGCAAGTGCAAAGTCATGAAGTTTGGGGATGGGCAAAGAAGATCGGAGACGGAGTACAGGCTCTGAGGGAAAGAGAGCAAAAGCTGTAAGCTTCATTCAAGGAGAACCTTTGGGTGAGCATATTACCTGTGGTGCACATGGAGCGAATAACTGCTGCAACAAAAGCACGTGTGGTAAATCTAAGACTAGCTTTCAGGAGCTTTACTAAGGAGTCATTCACGATACTGTATACGGTGTACGTACATCAGGTTCATATTTTAATATGCATAACTAGTATGGAACCCGTACCTGATCAACCATGTCAAGAAACTGGAGAAAGTGCAGAAGTTTGCAACGAGACTAGTCCATGAGCTAAGGGGTGCGTGCTATGTCATCAGGTTTAACTCCCTTAAGGCAGCTAAACTTGACTAAGTAAGTTTATTCAGGTATACACAAATACGATTACATAGATTATCATACATAGCAGCATATGTGTAGAGACCCTAGGATAACCCAAAAATGTCAGAGTGACTTATTTCCATTGGCCTCCTGACGAGCTAAAAGAGACAATTTATGTTCTAGTGCACACACATTACACAACTACTTTTATTTGAAGCGATATTACAAACGCTAATGTTAGTAACTGAAATGCCTTAAATTTGCCACGTGCAATTTACCCGGTCATACATTTGGGAGAGCCTAGTACAGCCCTATCATAGACGTCAGCATATACACCAGAGACCTGACATACACGTCAGCACATACACTAGAGACCTGACATACACGTCATCACATACACTAGAGACCTGACATACACGTCAACACGTACAACGGAGGCAACAAACAAGACGCTGAGCGACGATAACAGAATAATAAATATATCAATATATATAACTTGAGTATCTTAGGTGATATAAAATATATTACCTATAATGTAAGAGGAAGCCTTCTTTATTTTCCATTAATCATTATTTAAGAGAAACACACACAAACCAGCACCCTGGTACCACACCAGCACCCTGGTACCACACCAGCACCCTGGTACCACACCAGCACCTGGTACCACACCAGCACCCTGGTACCACACCAGCACCCTGGTACCACACCAGCACCCTGGTACCACACCAGCACCCTGGTACCACACCAGCACCCTGGTACCACACCAGCACCCTGGTACCACACCAGCACCCTGGCATCACACCAGCACCCTGGTACCACACCAGCACCCTGGCATCACACCAGCACCCTGGTACCACACCAGCACCCTGGTACCACACCAGCACCTGGTACCACACCAGCACCCTGGTACCACACCAGCACCCTGGTACCACACCAGCACCCTGGTACCACACCAGCACCCTGGTACCACACCAGCATCCTGATACCACACCAGCACCCTGGTACCACACCAGCACCCTGGTACCACACCAGCACCCTGGTACCACACCAGCACCCTGGTACCACACCAGCACCCTGGTACCACACCAGCACCCTGGTACCACACCAGCACCCTGGTACCACACCAGCACCCTGGTACCACACCAGCACCCTGGCATCACACCAGCACCCTGGTACCACACCAGCACCCTGGCATCACACCAGCACCCTGGTACCACACCAGCACCCTGGTACCACACCAGCACCCTGGTACCACACCAGCACCTGGTACCACACCAGCACCCTGGTACCACACCAGCACCCTGGTACCACACCAGCACCCTGGTACCACACCAGCACCCTGGTACCACACCAGCATCCTGATACCACACCAGCACCCTGGTACCACACCAGCACCCTGGTACCACACCAGCACCCTGGTACCACACCAGCACCCTGGTACCACACCAGCACCCTGGTACCACACCAGCACCCTGGTACCACAACAGCACCCTGGTACCACACCAGCACCCTGGTACCACACCAGCATCCTGGTACCACACCAGCACCCTGGTACCACACCAGCACCCTGGTACCACACCAGCACCCTGGCATCACACCAGCATCCTGGCATCACACCAGCACCCTGGCATCACACCAGTACCCTGGTACCACACCAGCACCCTGGCATCACACCAGCATCCTGGTACCACACCAGCACCCTGGCATCACACCAGCATCCTGGTACCACACCAGCACCCTGGCATCACACCAGCACCCTGGTACCACACCAGAACCCTGCATTACACCAGCACCGTGGTACCACACCAGCACCCTGGCATCACACCAGCACCCTGGTACCACACCAGCACCCTGGCATCACACCAGCACCCTGGTACCACACCAGAACCCTGCATCACACCAGCACCCTGGCATCACACCAGCACCCTGGTACCACACCAGAACCCTGGCATCACACCAGCACCCTGGTGCCACACCAGAACCCTGCATCACACCAGCACCCTGGTACCACACCAGCACCCTGGCATCACACCAGCACCCTGGTACCACACCAGCACCCTGGCATCACACCAGCACCCTGGTACCACACCAACACCCTGACATCACAGCAGCATTCTGGTACCACACCAGAACCCTGGCATCACACCAGCACCCTGGAACCACACCAAAACCCTGACATCACAGCAGCACCCTGGTACCACACCAGCACCCTGGCATCACACCAGCACCCTGGTACCACACCAACACCCTCACATCACAGCAGCATTCTGGTACCACACCAGCACCCTGGCATCACACCAGCACCCTGATACCACACCAGCACCCTGGTACCACATCAGAACCCTGGCACAACACCAGCACCCTGGCATCCCACACCAGCATCCTGGTAGCACACCAGTACTCTGGTACCATACCTGCACCTTGGCATTACACCAGTACCCTAACATCATACAAGCACCCTGGTACCACACCAGCACCCGGGTACCACAACAGCACCCTGGTACCACACCAGCACCCTGGTACCACACCAGCACCCTGGTACCACACCAGCACCCGGGTACCACACAGCACCCTGGTACCACACCAGTACCCTGGTACCACTCAGCACCCTGGTACCACACCAGCACCTGGGTACCACATCAGCACCCTGGTACCACACCAGCACCCTGGTACCACACCACCACCCTGGTACCACACCAGCACCCGGGTACCACACCAGCACCCTGGTACCACACCAGCACCCTGGTACCACACCAGCACCCGGATACCACACCAGCACCCTGGTACCACACCAGCACCCGGGTACCACACCAGCACCCTGGTACCACACCAGCACCCTGGTACCACACCAGCACCCGGATACCACACCAGCACCCTGGTACCACACCAGCACCCTGGTACCACACCAGCACCCTGGTACCACACCAGCACCCTGGTACCACACCAGCACCCTGGTACCACACCAGCACCCGGGTACCACACCAGCACCCTGGTACCACACCAGCAACCGGGTACCACACCAGCACCCTGGTACCACACCAGCACCCTGGTACCACACCAGCACCCTGGTACCACACCAGCACCCTGGTACTACACCAGCAACCGGGTACCACACCAGCACCCTGGTACCACACCAGCACCCTGGTACCACACCAGCACCCGGGTACCACACCAGCACCCTGGTACCACACCAGCACCCTGGTACCACACCAGCACCCGGGTACCACATCAGCACCCTGGTACCCCACCAGCACCCGGGTACCACTCAGCACCCTGGTACCACACCAGCACCCGGATACCACACCACCACCCTGGTACCACACCAGCAACCGGGTACCACACCACCACCCTGGTACCACACCAGCAACCGGGTACCACACCACCACCCTGGTACCACACCAGCAACCGGGTACTCACTGGACGTGCACCATCAGACCTTACATATGTATAATCACTTCACAAAGTGGATTAATTTATCAATCGATCATTGCCTCATAAGCTAAAATATTAGATTAGACAAAGACTTTACCACAGACTTTACCACATAAGAAAATCTCTCTGAAAACAACTATACTTTCCATGGAGGCTACAGAATGCTACTGAAACTAACCGAATGAGAGATGTTGGTGTAAAGTATTTATGACTGCAAATTAAATGATGTATATAAAACGCTAAGCAAATCCGTGCTGCCATTCAGCGAGAAGAGTGATGGAGGCTTGAGCCTCGTGATGCCTGAGTGATGAGCCTCGTGATGCCTGAGTGATGAGCCTCGTGATGCCTGAGTGATGAGCCTCGTGATGCCTGAGTGATGAGCCTCGTGATGCCTGAGTGATGAGCCTCGTGATGCCTGAGTGATGAGCCTCGTGATGCCTGAGTGATGAGCCTCGTGATGCCTGAGTGATGAGCCTCGTGATCCCTGAGTGATGAGCCTCGTGATGCCTGAGTGATGAGCCTCGTGATGCCTGAGTGATGAGCCTCGTGATGCCTGAGTGATGAGCCTCGTGATCCCTGAGTGATGAGCCTCGTGATGCCTGAGTGATGAGCCTCGTGATGCCTGAGTGATGAGCCTCGTGATGCCTGAGTGATGAGCCTCGTGATGCCTGAGTGATGAGCCTCGTGATGCCTGAGTGATGAGCCTCGTGATGCCTGAGTGATGATTACAAAACTCCCACCTGATGACGATCCTCACACGAGCACGACTTCAGAAAATATAATGTGTCACGAGTTAATATGCACTATAGGAAATTTGGTGTAGCTGATAGTCCTATGGTGGAGAACAAAATGATACGATCTCAAGTTACCAGGTAATAAAAAAAATGGAGGAACAGATCTCTTCCACTTTAACTGCATTTACTTAGAGTAATATTTATTAATATATTTGGATTTTCTTTGAATTTATTTACTTTGATTTCAAGAGGACTTTCAAAAGGTACTTATCGAAAACCTAATCTAAAAGCTAAAAAAAATAGGTGGAATAGAAACAAAAATCTATAATAGAGATTTTTTAAATGAGAGGAAATTACCTGCAGTGCTAAGAGGATGAATGTTTACAGAAAATTAGTATGGGACTCGATAATACTTTTAATTTATACATATGATTTACTATAAGAATAAAAAACTATATGAATGTTTTAATTGGTACACAAGACGTATGTAGAATAACAAATATATATGATTCTGTACAAGACGACTTAAGACAGGTTGAGCAACTGGAGCGATGAGCGATACTTCTTACAAGAGTTAAATAACTTGAGCAGCAATGATGAATGGAACTCCTTACAGGAAGAACTAGAGTGAGCAGGAAGAGTGATGAGTAGATGAGGAATTTTAATTTTGACATTCAATGGAAAAAAAATGAGAAAGTGGAAGTAGACCACTTTAAGAATATAAACTATGTGATACAATACTGAAGACAAAATGAGAAAGTGATGCGGGAGTAATCACAAGGAGGATCACATAAATATAGCAGTAAAACGTGAGCTGTAAAGTAAAAGGACACAAGTGCAACTAATGTGACATTTTATTGTGGCAACGTTTCGCTCTCCAGGAGCTTTATCAAGTCATTACGGCTTGATAAAGCTCCTGGAGAGCGAAACGTTGCCACAATAAAATGTCACATTAATTGCACTTGTGTCCTTTTACTTTACATATTGTCGGTAATTCTACCAACTTTATTACAAAACGTAAGCTATACTTGCAAACTTCAAAATAACCTTTGCATATAGTGGAGGTTGATATGACAAATTACTATTCACAACGTACGTCAGACTAACAATAAAATATTCAGCTTTAAGAAGGTGTCCACACCTTAAAGCGAACACAGACGATATAGAACACATACGTGGTACACAATTGTTCCTCGAGTTAAGAAATACGAGTCGTAAGGAAAGACTATGGGAACAGGACATGTATATTACTATTATAATTTTATTAAAGAGACGTTCCGTTCACATGTGGTTTTATCGCTGATAAAAGCTCCGGTGAACGAAATGTCTCAATAAACATCCTAGTAGAGACACAACACTATGATACAGGGATACCTTTATTACTGCTATGATGTCTCGTCTAAGGTTAGCCTTTATTTTATTAAGTATACTATATAAATTGACAAGTAAAACACATGTGCAACAGTTAGGTATCTTTATTTTGAATATCAACTTGTCAGTATTGTATACCATTATCATATACTATATAAAGTCCAGGGCTGGACGGAACGTTGTATCAGTTACAAAGGTGTCCCTGCAAATTATTGTCTTTCTCCACTTGTCGGCAAAGGTGTAGACTACTGGCCTGCACACCTTCCCGTAGCACGATAACCAATTAGGAACGAGCAAAAAGGCAGCAAAGAGAATAAATAATTGTATTTCCTTCACCAAAAATAAAGTGTGTATATATCCTATGTACAGCATTTACAACTATGTACAATGAGGCGAATGCGAACACTAGCTACAGTGAGAATCGTAGCGACCAGCTGGGAAGGTAAGTCTGAAGAAGCTGCTTCACGAGCGTCCCACATTGTTTCACCGCTCTGGCTGGCTTCCCTGTGATTGGCTGGTTGAACCAAGGTACCGGTATAACGACGGGGCCCCTTCTCGTTAAACCCATAGCATTTGGTTCGCTGATCGGGAGGCAGCCTATATGGGTGTGTGACATACGCCGAATAAAATATACCATGAAAAAGATAACCAAAGAGGGGGCCGGAAAATAGATTAGCATGACATTGGTGAATCCGTGGCTGGTTATCTTTCAGAGTTGGCATTGGGAAAGTACTGTAAAACGAATGATTCATTAAAAACTTTGATCAGGATTGTTTGAATACCGGTGGAACACTGGTAATGTGCTTGCCTCACACCCGTGCGACACCTGGATCGATGTCAGTCTAATTTCTCCTCCTTCCCAGTACTACAGCAAAATTAAGAGCACTGAACTTAGCGCTCTAGAAAGAAAGAAGCATGAAGGGGGATCTCAGTGAAGTGCCAATTCGTCGTCCTAAACTGAAAGTCGATTTCACACAATTTTTTCAGTAAATTTTTCATTTTACGTTATTTACATTAGGTTAGATCGACGTCTATTAATAAAAAAATAACCAATGATAATATGCAGCAACACCAATAATGTAAATATTACATAAAATATTACATAGGGGCGATAAATAATTATTTCAAGCGGAAACAGAAAATTTGGAACAAAGAGCTTAGTCTACAACACAGTCAGATAATCACTGTTCAAACGCCCGTGTAAGTCACCCAGCCTATTTTCTTAGCCACAGTGCAATAACGACATAGATTAAGAGGTTGGGCTGTTAGGTGTACAAATGGGATGTAGGAATACGTAATAAACAAATAATAATAATAATAATAATAATAAAGGCGATTAACCAAGTGCATTGCTCTGCTCTGTGACAACAAAAACGCTATTGAACTATTGAGGAGAGTCGACGTTGTGAAAGGAAGAACGTGGAACAAGCACAGATGAGCACGTACTGACTACGTGCTCGATGAGGACTGTACGAGACAGGATTTGCTCACAGAAGAGAGAATATTCGTAAATAGTTCCTGGGATCGCGGTCCGGTCTCAGACCTGACATCATAACAAACATTAAGAAATACTCAAGTAATGATAAGTCTGTAATGAATGTAAGTAGAAAATCTGTAAGATTTACTCGCAACCTTACGTGTTCAGAGAAAGAAAGAAATGACTAGTAATCTTGCCAGAATGCTAAGCTTTTAACAGGACGTGGTGCACGAGTAAACTCCCTGCACCAGCTAGAAGCGAGAGAGACAACTCATGCTAAAAGGTCAGCCACCTCGTCGTTTTATCGACTTTTACACCAGCATCATACCAGCTTAAGATGCCTTTACAGCTTAGTAACGTAGATGTCAGTACGATTTCAGACACTTAACGGGGACTACCTTCACACACCGTCGACAACTCCTTCGAGGCATTACTGACCGGGTCATAATGTAACTAAGACCAGTGTCAGGATGCTCTCTGCTGACGAAGAAGAAGAAGAAGAAGAAGAAGAAGAAGAAGAAGAAGAAGAAGAAGAAGAAGAAGAAGATGAAGAAGAAGAAGAAGAAGAAGAAGAAGAAGAAGAAGAAGAAGATGATGATGATGAAGAAGAAGAAGAAGAGGCACCAACACTCCATGTCAAAAGCTATCACTGATAAGAAACTCTAGGCATCGTCAAATAAAAATTCGGCTTCTCAGGCTCGCTAGATAATTGCTTCACATCCCCAATTTGGAACTCCTTTTTTACACTCGGGAGTTCCTGCATTTTTTACAGCCCTGACATCCAATTACAGATATGACAAACATTTATAGCTACGACACTTGAGGTACACAATAGAACAGAAACGGCCCACTCACAGTTAATAACTACAAGCACCAGAAGTGGATTGCTTGCAATACTATCAACTCTTGATTACACTTATGTTTTTACTATTCTATTAACGCTATGACAACGTAGTTTTCGATTACATCTTAAGCACTCTTATCTGGGACACCTAGAGTTAAAGAGTAATACTGAGGTTCTCAGCATCTACAGTGTCGTCGATCTGAGTTAAATTCATGCGAACTTTTCAGCACATTTCATTACCAAGTGCACCCCCCTCAATTTTTGTTTATCTCTCATCAGTAACGGTCCTTCCAAGAGACCTGCCCTTTGTGTCTTAGTTACTATTTGTCAAAAGCATCTGTCGATAGACACTGCCTGTTTTGATGTGTTCGCATCGCTATTGGGCCGTGCGGACGTGCTGCGCAGTAGCTCCTGATTGAGTTGGCTTTTGCGCAGTGTTGACGTGTACTTAGCTCTGTGAAGACCTGTTTGCGCGCTCTCTACGAATTGAAGCAAGATGCCCTCCATCGAGCAACTTTACCAACAGCTTAAGGAAGAATTGAGGATAGCGAAGTTGGAGATTCGGCGACTGACCGAGGAAAACAAGAAGATTCGTAGTAGTCCTCCTGTTTTGAGTCCTCAGGTCAAGAAGGGAAACTGGTCAGTGGCTAGACAGCAGGGAACGAAGAAGACGATCAAGAAGACGAATGGAAAGATAGAAACGATGAAGAAGAAAGAGACTGCCGTGGAAACTGTTGTGGAAACATCTAATACATTCTCAGTGCTACCCGACGAATGTGAGTCGACTACTGGGAACATCACGACGAACGACATTAAGGAAGGTAAGAATATTGTTGTTGTTGGGGATAGCCAAGTTAGGTATATGGATAGGGCATTCTGCTTGAAGGACAGGAGTAGGAGACAGAGAGTTTGCTTTCCTGGGGCTAGGATGGAGGATATTGTTAGCTGTCTGGATGACTTCATGAGAGGTAATGGGAGCAATCCTATTATCTGTCTCAGTGCTGGAGGCAACGATGTTGGCAGACGTAGGAGTGAAGACCTGATTAGCAGGTATAGATCAGCAATAGAAATAATTAGGAGTAAGGGTGGGAACCCTGTCATATGTGGTATTTTGCCAAGGAGAGGAGTTGGAAATTAATGGTTGTCCAGGGCAATTGGTGTCAATTGCTGGCTGGACAAATACTGTAAGGAAAATGCGGTAACATTCATTGACAACTGGGACCTCTTCTATGGCAGAGATGACATTTATGCCAGGGATGGGGTTCACTTATCTAGGTCTGGGGTGGTAGCACTGGCAACTGCAGTGGAGGGAGCAGTTAGGACTTTAAACTAGGAATAGTTAGTGGTATGGGTTTTGGTAGGAAAACAGTGAAGTCCCAGTGTAGTAATATTACGAGTTCTAGGGAAACTAGTAATAAGCAGAACGAGGTAGATATTGAAAAGCCAGGGACTTTGGGTGATAAGGACAGTAATAGGTTTAGTAGAAAAACAGAAATGAGCAGGAAGGGTAAAGAGAAAGGAGAGTCTTTCAATATTTATTATGCTAATTGCTGTAGTGCTAGGAATAAGATGGACGAGTTGAGATTAGTTGCTAGTGCAGGTAACATTGATGTATTTGCTTTAACTGAGACGTGGTTTAATTAAAAAAGTCGGGACATGCCTGCGGAATGTCACATTCAGGGTTTTAAATTGTTCCAAGTAGATAGAAGTATCGGGAAGGGGGGTGGGGTGGCACTGTATGTCCGAGACCGCTTGAACTGTTGCATAAAAACGGGTATTAAGTCTGAAGTAACACATACAGAGTCTGTTTGGATAGAATTTTCAGAGGGGCATGAAAAACTGATTTTAGGAGTGATATACCGTCCCCCAAACTTAGATAGGGACCAAGGGAGACTACTATGGGAGGAAATTGTTAAGGCCACAAGGCACGATAATGTAGTAATTCTAGGAGACTTTAACTTTAGTCATATTGATTGGAATTTCTTGACTGGGAATTTAGAATCATACGACTTCTTAGAAGTAGTTCAGGATTGTTTTTTGAAGCAGTATGTGACAGAACCTACAAGGGGAAATAACCTGCTTGACTTAGTTATGGCAAACAATGAATCCCTTGTTAATAATTTAGAAATTTCAGAGGAACTGGGTGCTAGCGACCACAAATCAATTACATTTAGCATTGAATGGAAGTACGATAGTAGCGATAACTCAGTAACAGTCCCAGATTTTCGCTTAGCAGATTACGATGGGCTTAGAGAACACTTATCATCTGTTGACTGGGGTAACGAAGTGAGATATCAATATGACAGTTTTCTGAACACTATACATGCTGCTCAAAGAACGTTTATCCCATATAAAGAAATTAGATCAAATAGAAATGACCCAAAATGGATGAATAATAGGCTCAAATATCTACTAGGGTATAAGAAAGGAATTTATAGGCGTATCAAAAGAGGTGAGGGTCATCTTATGAATCAGTATATTGACATTAAGAGGGACATTAAAAAGGGGATAAGAAAAGCTAAAAGGGACTATGAAATTAAAGTTGCTAGGGATTCTAAAACTAACCCAAAAAGTTTTTTCCAGGTCTATAGAACAAAAGTTAGAGATAAGATAGGTCCCCTTGAAAAATAACTATGGGCACCTTACTGACAAAGAGAATGAAATGCGCTCGATTTTTAATAATTATTTTCTCTCAGTTTTTACACAGGAAGACACTAACAATATTCCAGTAATTAATTTTTATAGTGGGCTAGAAGAAGATAAATTATGTAACATCACAGTCACTTGTGAAATGGTTGAGAAGCAGATAGACAGACTGAAGCAAAATAAGTCGCCGGGTCCTGATGAGGTTTTTTCAAGGGTTCTTAAGGAATGCAAAATGGAACTCTGTGAACCATTAACTAATATTTTTAATTTATCTCTTCAAACAGGTGTAGTGTCTGATATGTGGAAGATGGCTAATGTAATTCCTATTTTTAAAACAGGGGACAAGTCGTTACCGTCAAATTACCGCCCAATAAGCCTGACCTCAATTGTAGGCAAATTACTAGAGTCAATTATAGCTGAGATTATAAGAAGCCATCTCGATAAGCATAGCTTGATTAATGATACTCAGCATGGATTCACAAGAGGCCGGTCTTGTCTAACTAATTTATTAACTTTCTTCAGTAAAGCTTTTGAGGCTGTTGACCACGATAAAGAATTTGATATTATTTACTTAGATTTTAGTAAGGCTTTTGATAGAGTTCCGCACCATAGACTGTTAAAGTGGCAGCTCATGGCATTGGGGGAAAAGTGCTCTCGTGGATCGAGTCATGGCTCACTGACAGGAAGCAGAGAGTGTCCATAAATGGGGTTAAATCCGAGTGGGGATCTGTAACAAATGGCGTTCCACAGGGATCAGTCTTGGGCCCGTTGTTGTTTATAATATATATCAATGATCTTGATGAGGGAATTACTGGTGATATGAGCAAATTCGCCGATGACACAAAGATAGGTAGGATAATTGATTCAAACGTAGATGTTATGGAACTTCAGGAGGATTTAAACAAACTCTATTCTTGGTCAGAAAAGTGGCAGATGCAGTTCAATGTAGATAAATGCAAGGTTCTGAAGCTTGGGAGCGCCCATAACCCTAGTACTTATAAGTTAAATGATGTAGAACTTAGCCATACAGATTGCGAAAAGGACTTGGGGGTTATGGTGAGCAGCAACCTTAAACCAAGACAGCAATGCCTAAGCGTACGTAATAAGGCAAATAGATTACTGGGATTTATATCAAGAAGTGTAAGCAACAGAAGTCCAGAGGTCATACTGCAGCTTTATACATCATTAGTAAGGCCTCACCTAGATTATGCAGCTCAGGTCTGGTCTCCATATTACAGAATGGACATAAATTCGTTAGAAAACATTCAGCGTAGGATGACTAAATTAATACATAGCATTAGAAATCTTCCTTATGAAGAAAGACTGAAGACTCTTAAGTTACATTCACTTGTTAGACGAAGAATGAGGGGAGACCTGATCGAAGTGTATAAGTGGATTTGAGTGGGACTTTCACATCAGAGCTTATTTCTTGGGTGGCATTGAAAATTGGGTTGGGCAAATGTTTTGTTAGTGGGATGAATTGTAAAGGACCTGCCTAGTATGGGCCAACAGGCCTCCTGCAGTGTTCCTTCTTTCTTATGTTCTTGTGTGTGTGTGTGTGTGTGTGTGTGTGTGTGTGTGTGTGTGTGTGTGTGTGTGTGTGTGTGTGTGTGTGTGTGTGTGCATGTGTGTGTGTGTGTGTGTGCATGTGTGTGTGTGTGTACTCACCTAATTGTGGTTGCAGGGGTCGAGACGCAGCTCCTGGCCCCCGCCTCTTCACTGATCGCTACTGGGTCCTCTCCCTCTCTGCTTCCTGAGCTTTGTCATACCTCTTCTTAAAACTATGTATGGCTCCTGCCTCCACTACTTCACTTGCTAGGCTATTCCACTTCCTGACGACTCTATGACTGAAGAAATACTTCCTAACGTCCCTGTGACTCGTCTGAGTCTTTAGCTTCCAGTTGTGACCCCTTGTTTCTGTGTCCCCTCTCTGGAACATCCTATCTCTGTCCACCTTGTCTATTCCCCGCAGTATCTTGTATGTCGTTATCATGTCTCCCTTGACCCTTCTGTCCTCCATTGTCGTCAGTCCGATTTCCCTCAACCTTTCCTCGTACGACATTCCCCTGAGCTCTGGGACTAGCCTTGTTGCAAACCTTTGTACTTTGTCTAACTTCTTGACGTGCTTGACCAGGTGTGGGTTCCAGACTGGTGCTGCATACTCCAGTATGGGCCTAACATACACAGTGTACAGTGTCTTGAACGATTCCTTATTAAGGTATCGGAACGCTATTCTCAGGTTTGCTGCAGCAGTTATTTGGTTGATGTGTGCCTCCGGTGACGTGCTCGGTGTTATAGTCACCCCAAGGTCTTTCTCCCTGAGTGAGGTCTGTAGTCTTTGTCCACCTAGCCTATACTCTGTCTGCGGTCTTCTTTGCCCCTCCCCAATCTTCATGACTTTGCATTTGGCAGGGTTGAATTCGAGAAGCCAGTTTCTGGACCACATGTCCAGCCTGTCCAGGTCTCTTTGCAGTTCTGCCTCATCCTCATCCGATTTAATTCTTCTCATCAACTTCACATCATCTGCGAATAGGGACACTTCAGAGTCTATTTCTTCCATCATGTCGTTCGCATATATCAAAAATAGCACTGGTCCTAGAACTGACCCCTGTGGGACCCCGCTCGTCACAGGCGCCCACTGTGATACCACTTCACGTACCATGACTCGTTGTTTCCTCCCTGTCAGGTATTCCCTGATCCATTGCAGTGCCCTCCCTGTTATATGCGCCTGATCCTCCAGCTTCTGCACTAATCTCTTGTGTGGAACTGTGTCAAAGGCCTTCCTGCAGTCTAGGAAAACGCAATCAACCCACCCCTCTCTCTCGTGTCTTACTTCTGTTACCTTGTCATAAAACTCCAGAAGGTTTGTGACGGTTTGTGCGTGTGTGTGTGTGTGTGTGTGTGTGTGTGTGTGTGTGTGTGTGTGTGTGTGTGTGTGTGTGTGTGTGTGTGTGTGTGTGTGTGTGTGTGTGTGTGTGTGTATGTGTGTGTATGTGTGAGTGTGTGTGTATGTGTGTATGTGTGTGTGTGTTTGAATCTCTCTCGGGAGACTAAGATCTGCTCTCTGCCTTTCCCATGTACTCCCATGTTACCGGAGCACTATAACCCGTGATCTAATATCCAGTGCGTACCATTTATTTTTCCCCATGAAGGGCACATGGAGAATGATTCAAAGAAACAGAGGGAGACGCCAATAAAAGAC
>NC_091316.1:15697402-15732402 GCF_038502225.1 Cherax quadricarinatus
AGCTTTAATGCTATAATATATGATTAGTCAAATAAAAGAAAGTGATTTAAATATATATCTATGTCAGAGAAGCCACTGAACAACACCCCACATTAATTCAGTTCAGTCAGCGCCCTCTATATACGCCCTTGACAAACTTCAGTAAGAAACGTGATGCCTGCACTAAACTGGCTAATAAGTCTATTAATTGTAAGTATTTTTCATCAGTATAATTTGTATTTACTTTCCAATAATTATGCAAAAATGATTGTATATTACTCCTCTACCAGAAATCTTGTTTAAGAAGCACTAAATAATTTATTATGACCAAGTAATTAATATCCTATGGTCAGGGAAGAAGAATGAGGGAAGTTAATTAATTAATGCGCGTAATCTTGGAAGTTTAAAAGTGCTGTATCAGGTGAAGAGCTCTCTTGCACTCCCCTACACCAGCATAACAAGCGTTAGTGGAAGTGTTATTAATACAAGTGCCAGTACAAGGGTAAACTGAAGTGTAAACTTGAGTGCAAATACAAGAGTAAAATCATGTGTAATTGCAATGGAAGTTCAAGTGTAAGTTTAAGTGTAGGTATAGGTGTAAGCTCAAGTGTTAGTATTGTAATTGCAAGTGTTATGTGAGTACAAGCGAAAGTGAGAGTGCAAGTTTAACTACAAGTGTAACTGCGAATGTTAATACAAGTGTTAGTTCCAAAAGAATGCTGGGCAACACCTTTTGGTAAAAAAAAAAAATGAGGTTTTATGAATAAGACAAATGAACTGAAAATAAATTTAACCACTGTATATATATATATTGTAGTGTTGCATCAGATTACTGTTGCATCTGGTTATGTTGCTACTAGACCGTCAAACTGTAACGGAATGAATGGTTCTTGGTTGTTAGAAAAGGTCAAACGATAGTCCCTTGTTATTCCATAAGTGTATGGGGTGCTCACATGGTCTAGCCTCTATGCTTGTCGAGAGCTTCCTCATAGGTAAGAGCACAGAGGCTACACCAGGAAGCCCATTTTTGCATCACGAGTGATATTCGTTTTGATTTGAACGTTTCCTTTCTACAGGCCACCCCATTGCCAGACCTATCGCGGCCGATTTATTTTTTCCTAAATTTACATTTGTTTGTAACCTACTATAACCCAATCTAAAACACCTAACTAAACCTACCCTAACTAAAATAAATATAACATATTTTTTTTTTAATTTACAGGAAGCGTTAAGAAACTGGCGTTGGGAACCACATAAAGAAATTAAAATAGGATAAAGAAGGCCATCAGTCTGAAGGAATGACTTGGTCCTGCTCTGAGAGACCATCTCTGCGATTTGTCTTCAAGATGAAGACTTTAATGATGTATTCACTTAGATATTTCGGGAGCCTCCAGTGGGTCTACCGACCCAGTGGAGTCTACCGACTCCAGTGCGTCTACCGACCCACTGGAGGATACTGACCCACTGTAGATAAACGAGACACTTATGCAACACTTTGGTATCTGTATTGTGAAAACGTTCTCGCCAAGTGTTACACAAGTGCCTCATTCATCTACTAAGCGGTTTTCCAAAACATTTATACAATAATATGCAGTTCACTATCTTATATACTCACATCGCCTTCGTAATGTATAATCCCCATCTCAAAATAAGTTATTAAATCAGTATTAAAATACCTACATAAAGCAACATCATTTTCACAGAATACAATGGAAAATTTGGAATATCTTTAGGAGAGTTAAACTCACTACCCCTGTTATCTCCTTTCTCTCATTTATCTTTTTCTTTCTCTCCCTCTCTCTCCCAGATATAAATATTCTCACTTATTCACTTGTTTTCTATTGCCTCTTCTTCCATTATTATAGCTGGTGGCAACAGTGGATCTTACAATTAAGACCAGTTTTGTTGTGCATTAAGACCATCCAGGCTATCATAAAACTGCGCCCTGGCAACCATACGTTAAAATTAATTGCCAGTAGTTGTAGTATTCTAATACTTCAATTTATCATTCCTTTGTGAATGAAGTAATATTAAAACAACTCTTAAAAGAAATACTAATTTCTTTATGTCATAAAAGGATCTGGGAGGGGCTATAATTGTGAACGATTTTTTTTTACTGCATACCAAAAATGGGTAAAAACGTATGTTGCTCAGGCGTTCTTGTAGATGCCTATCACAGTCTGTGAGATACTAAGGACAACCGTCACCCACTCCTTATGAGATTCGAAGTCTTCTCGTATCTGCCTTTACCACGTACTCCCATATAGTTAGGTAGATCAGTGTTAACTACCATTTGGCGCAGATGTTCCATAGTTACCCCTCTGCTCTCACCTCTCTTGCATTAATTTTAAAGCTAGCCTGCCCAGCTTCACTCCATCACCTTAAGCCCTACCCGACACAACTTTTGGTTTCCACCTTAAAATATTTAAAGTTTTTTCTTTATTTAACAAAACACAGATACGTCAGTAGTGTGCTGCTACCATATTATATATAACTATACAGTGGGAAAATATAATATTGGAACAGTGCTGAGGCCGATCCATTCGGAGGGAAAGACTAAGATTCCCACACCTTCAACACCTGATAAATGGGTCAACAGTACCTCGCCTTGGGGTTCCACCACCACAATTCAAGTTGCTAGTGTGCTGCCTCGCATGTTCTAAAAATCTTCCTTGGGCGGGTAGGACAAGGTGCCTCACTGCCTGAGGCTGTATGCCAAATGTTCAAGGAAATACTTTAAGAACCAATAGAGAAGACAGACCAGCAATATATATATATATATATATATATATATATATATATATATATATATATATATATATATAGTCACTCCTGAAGACCCTATTGAACGGTGGGAAATACTTTGGCGCTTATGTGCACCCTACATTTTCGGTTCAATGTAATTACACACAAAAAAAAATACATGTTTAGAAAAAACTACAGTTTACATAATGAAACATGATGGGATTTTTAAATGAAATAATATCAAGAAATAAGTGATTCTAACTTAGTTTGTTAAATAATTCAACTAACTATTGACACACTAACGCAAAAACTTGTGTGTCGCAAAAACTTGCTTCGAAATACAATATACTGGCATGCTTTATTTTCGGTGTGAGAATACTGAGTCCCTGTCTTGAGTTTGTCTTTCCATCTACGAGGTCACAGCCTGTTGACGTGGCCTACTTTAGGCCTATGTGAGAAGGGTCGGAGGCCTTCATTGATCATGACAAGCAGTCAGTAGGAAGAAAAATTAAGATCTGGAGAGTGCTTTGACCTAGTAGATCATTCAGCGTGTTAGCACAGGAGGTCGGACCCTTCAAATAGTCTTGAATATTAATAAAGAAAGTTACGTGGTAAGGCAGCCCATCCTCTTAATTAAAGTCAGTATTTCACCGCGGCTCAGAGAGTCAGATGTGTGACTTTGGTATGAACTTCAAATGTGATAGATCACTGTTTTCTGTTCACGCTCATATTGTTGCATTTATTTGTATTCTGGTATGTTACAATTTGTTAAAAGATGACAATCTAACATAACCAAACCAAACCTAACTTAAATCGAGAAGTTAACTTAATGTAAGAAATCTATTTAGGCCTGAGTAAGGCTGGAGACACGAGGATTTATCCGCTTGACTCACGAAATCGTAATAAGACGATTGCAGACAAATTACAGAACGGGTAGGACTTGAAGCCAAGGTAAATGAGTCTTGAAACTCATAGGCCGACTGGCTCTAATAAGATTTATCCAACTAAGTGTATTTCTATACACCATTTGTGGTCATCAATGGGCTCACAAATGCAGGTTTTTATAGACGAATCCCACGCCGCATGACTATGGTTTGTTATAGCTCAAGTCCCTTCGAAGCTACTATCATGACACAAAATCGTAATACCTAGCTGGACTAATCTTTTTAGAGATAGTTGGCAGAGTGAGTTTTAGCACACGTTTGCCATGGGTTTATGTCCTACCCGTTCCGTGATTGCTTTACAATCGTGTTCTTACGATTTCGTGAGTCATGGTGGTGGCTTTAAAGAGACTTGAGGCCAAATCCAGGCTGGTGAAGGATTCGCCTGTAAAAAACCTAAATTTGTAGTCACAGTGGTGGCCCATGTTAACCTCCCTATCGTGTATAAAAATATACCTAGTTGGATAAATCTTATTAGAGCCAGATGGCCGAGTGTTTAACTCACTGGCCTGTGAGTTTTAAGACTCACCTGCCAAGGGTTCAAGCCCAACCCGTTCTGTGGTTTAACTGATTGCTTATTATCTCACGTGTGAATTTTTCCTACTGCTCTGCCTGTTAAAACCAGATATGAGTACAGCTGGAACTGCTGCGAGATGCTCTTACATGCGTGCTGTGTGTACTCACCTAACTGTGGTTGCAGGGGTCGATTCATAGCTCCTGGCCTCGCTGGTCACCACTAGGTCCTTCCTTTCCTGAACCGTAAGCTTTATCGTGCCTCTTCTTAAAGATATGTATGGATCTTGTCCCCATTACCTTACTTTCAGACTATTCCACTTCCTAACAACTCTATGACTAAAGAAATACTTCCTAACACCCCTGTGGCTCATCCGAGTCTTCAATTTTCTACTGTGACCCGTTGTTGCTGTGTCCCATGTCTGGAATATCCTGTCTATCTCAACCACGTCGATTCCTCTCAGTATTATATATGTCGTTATCATGTTCCCCCTATTCCTCCTATCCTCCAGTGTTGTCAGGTTTGTGTGTGTGTGTGTGTATGTGTGTGTGTGTGTGTGTGTGTGTGTGTGTGTGTGTGTGTGTGTGTGTGTGTGTGTGTGTGTGTGTGTGTGTGTGTGTGTGAGTGTGTACTCACCTAGCTGTGGTTGCAGGGGTCGAGTCCCAGCTCCTGGCCCCTGTGTGTGTGTGTGTGTGTGTGTGTGTGTGTGTGTGTGTGTGTGTGTGTGTGTGTGTGTGTGTGTGAATATCAAGATAAGAAGGAACTTCTTTGTTAAAAGATGTTTATATAAATCTTGATAAAAATTCTTAGGACAATTTTAATTTAAAATGTCAATGTAGAGGAAGAACACATGGGCAACTAGTGCCTTCTTCGTAGTGTTTGTTCAAAATTCGTGTAGTTGCAAATGTGTTTAAATTAATGAGTAAATTTGAATATTAGTAGGCTATTACATGTGATTCTCATATCTTTGTAGTTTCATTTTCCGTTGCATTATCTTTGTTACTTTGAAATATATATTTTCTATTTTCTATTTTCTATGAAGTCAGTTCCTGATCAGCCGGGCTGTGGCTCGTACGTTGGTTTCCGTGCAGCCAGCAGCAACAGCCTGGTTGATCAGGGGCTGATCCACCAGGAGGCCTGGTCACAGACCGGGCCGCGGGGGCGTTGACCCCCGAAACTCTCTCCAGGTAAACTCCAGGTCCAGGTAATGTTGAGGCGTAGTCATTTTGCATATAACTAATTTTTATTATTGATGTTAAAGAACCTCTTATGCTATAATTATGTTAGTAACAGTCTGTGTTTCATAAAATTATAAGAACCATGAAGTTAAATGATGGAAATTATTAATTAATATTGCTTGTCTTTGATGAAAACCCAAAATAATGATATAGAAAGGTCAGTTACTTTTGAAATTAAGAGTCACTAAAAATTGCTACTAAAAATTTTTATTGATTTCCATTAAATCAAGAGAGGGCTGCAGGAATTTTCTTTTTTTTTCTAGAGGTTATCTCTTTGTACTGATGGAGTAAAAGGATCGGTAATTATTGTAGAGTGTGATACAGACCTCGGTGTGTGTTGCTATATTGTGGAAGGTACGGGGAAGACTGGGTGACATAGTCTCTATAATCTGCGAGGTGATTAATTGTTGATGACCTACTGTTAGGCGCAAGAAAGTGCAGGAAGTCAGCGAAGATGCTTCAGACGTATTTCCGAAAATAATGAAATTAACCTGGGAATTATATTTGAGAAAGATACATTTCGAATCTTTAGAAATTAGGGATCGAAAGAAAAAGTAGGAAAACCACTTGCTGAGAAGAATTCTAATACTTCTAAATATTTAGGCACATTTGGGTGAGAATGACAAAAATTACCCTAAGATGATAATAATTAAGGCATTAAACTAACTAAAAGTGTTCAAATGGCTTAAGAAATATTGTGTAAGTTGAGTATAAGGTAACAGTTTAAAGGGAGGATAATGGGCAAAAATAGAAAATAAGTGTTAAGCACGAATCAAAGGACGAGTATAACCGGAGAGCGAAGAGCACGTAATGTCCGGTAGGAAAATAATGAAGTATCCAGTTAACGTTGACACAAAACTTCCAGCCTGTAACAGAGGGAAGGAAGAAGCTTGGTTAAAAAGTGGTCCTTTATTAACCCCATAAGTAATTATATTATTCACGTGGTCTAGCCTCTATACTTGCTAAATTCTTCGTGAAAAAGAATAGAACGACAAAGAAACAGACGAAGAGGAGAAGCCACTTTGGGTGGAGAGCTGAGGCTTGATCCTAGAAACCATCTCTCTGGAAGGAGAGCTGAGGCTTGGTCCTAGAAACCATCTCTCTGGAAGGAGAGCTGAGGCTTGGTCCTAGAAACCATCTCTCTGGAAGGAGAGCTGAGGCTTGGTCCTAGAAACCATCTCTCTGGGTGGAGAGCTGAGGCTTGGTCCTAGAAACCATCTCTCTGGGTGGAGAGCTAAGGCTTGGTCCTAGAAACCATCTCTCTGGGTGGAGAGCTGAGGCTTGGTCCTAGAAACCATCTCTCTGGGTGGAGAGCTGAGGCTTGGTCCTAGAAACCATCTCTCTGGGTGGAGAGCTGAGGCTTGGTCCTAGTAACCATCTCTCTGGGTGGAGAGCTGAGGCTTGGTCCTAGAAACCATCTCTCTGGGTGGAGAGCTGAGGCTTGGTCCTAGAAACCATCTCTCTGGGTGGAGAGCTGAGCCATGGTCCTAGAAACCATCTCTCTGGGTGGAGAGCTGAGGCTTGGTCCTAGAAACCATCTCTCTGGGAGGAGAGCTGAGGCTTGGTCCTAGAAACCATCTCTCTGGAAGGAGAGCAGAAGCTTGGTCCTAGAAACCATCTCTCTGGGTGGAGAGCTGAGTCTTTGTCCTAGAAACCATCTCTCTGGGTGGAGAGCTGAGGCTTGGTCCTGAAACCATCTCTCTGGGTGGAGAGCTGAGTCTTGGTGCTAGAAACCATCTCTCTGGGTGGAGAGCTGAGGCTTGATCCTAGAAACCATCTCTCTGGGTGAAGAGCTGAGCCTTGGTCCTAGAACCCATCTCTCTGGGTGGAGAGCTGAGGCTTGGTCCTAGAAACCATCTCTCTGGGTGGAGAGCTGAGGCTTGGTCTTAGAAACCATCTCTCTGGAAGGAGAGCTGAGGCTTGGTCCTAGAAACCATCTCTCTGGGTGGAGAGCTGAGGCTTGGTCCTAGAAACCATGAGGCTTGGTCCTAGAAACCATCTCTCTGGGTGGAGAGCTGAGACTTGGTCCTAGAAACCATCTCTCTGGGTGGAGAGCTGAGGCTTGGTCCTAGAAACCATCTCTCTGGGTGGAGAGCTGAGACTTGGTCCTAGAAACCATCTCTCTGGGTGGAGAGCTGAGGCTTGGTCCTAGAAACCATCTCTCTGGGTGGAGAGCTGAGGCTTGGTCCTAGAAACCATCTCTCTGGGTGGAGAGCTGAGGCTTGGTCCTAGAAACCATCTCTCTGGGTGGAGAGCTGAGTCTTGGTCCTAGAAACCATCTCTCTGTGTGGAGAGCTGAGTCTTGGTCCTAGAAACCATCTCTCAGGGAGGAGAACTGAGGCTTGGTCCTAGAAACCATCTCTCTGGAAGGAGAGCTGAAGCTTGGTCCTAGAAAGCATCTCTCTGGGTGGAGAGCTGAGTCTTGGTCCCAGAAACCATCTCTCTGGGTGGAGAGCTGAGGCTTGGTCCTAGAAACCATCTCTCTGGGTGGAGAGCTGAGTCTTGGTCCTAGAAACCATCTCTCTGGGTGGAGAGATGAGGCTTGGTCCTAGAAACCATCTCTCTGGGTGGAGAGCTGAGGCTTGGTCCTAGAAACCATCTCTCTCGGTGGAGAGCTGAGGTTTGGTCCTAGAAACCATCTCTCTGGGTGGAGAGCTGAGGCTTGGTCCTAGAAACCATCTCTCTGGGAGGAGAGTTGAGGCTTGGTCCTAGAAACCATCTCTCTGGGAGGAGAGCTGAGGCTTGGTCCTAGAAACCATCTCTCTGGGTGGAGAGCTGAGGCTTGGTCCTAGAAACCATCTCTCTGGGTGGAGAGCTGAGGCTTGGTCCTAGAAACCATCTCTCTGGGTGGAGAGCTGAGGCTTGGTCCTAGAAACCATCTCTCTGGGTGGAGAGCTAAGGCTTGGTCCTAGAAACCATCTCTCTGGGTGGAGAGCTGAGGCTTGGTCCTAGAAACCATCTCTCTGGATGGAGAGCTGAAGCTTGGTCCTAAAAACCATCTCTCTGGGTGGAGAGCTGAGGCTTGGTCCTAGAAACCATCTCTCTGGATGGAGAGCTGAAGCTTGGTCCTAGAAACCATCTCTCTGGGTGGAGAGCTGAGGCTTGGTCCTAGAAACCATCTCTCTGGGTGGAGAGCTGAGGCTTGGTCCTAAAAACCATCTCTCTGGGTGGAGAGCTGAAGCTTGGTCCTAAAAACCATCTCTCTGGGTGGAGAGCTGAGGCTTGGTCTTAAAAACCATCTCTCTGGGTGGAGAGCTGAGGCTTGGTCCTAGAAACCATCTCTCTGGGTGGAGAGCTGAGGCTTGGTCCTAGAAACCATTTCTCTGGGTGGAGAGCTGAGGCTTGGTCCTAGAAACCATCTCTCTGGGTGGAGAGCTGAGGCTTGGTCCTAGAAACCATCTCTCTGGGTGGAGAGCTGAGGCTTGGTCCTAGAAACCATCTCTCTGGGTGGAGAGCTGAGGTTTGGTCCTAGAAACCATCTCTCTGGGTGGAGAGCTGAGGCTTGGTCCTAGAAACCATCTCTCTGGGTGGAGAGCTGAAGCTTGGTCCTAGAAACCATCTCTATGGGTGGAGAGCTGAAGCTTGGTCCTAGAAACCATCTCTATGGGTGGAGAGCTGAGGCTTGGTCCTAGAAACCATCTCTCTGGGTGGAGAGCTGAGGCTTGGTCCTAGAAACCATCTCTCTGGGTGGAGAGCTGAGGCTTGGTCCTAGAAACCATCTCTCTGGGTGGAGAGCTGAGGCTTGGTCCTAGAAACCATCTCTCTGGGTGTAGAGCTGAGGCTTGGTCCTAGAAACCATCTCTCTGGGTGGAGAGCTGAAGCTTGGTCCTAAAAACCATCTCTCAGGGTGGAGAGCTGAAGCTTGGTCCTAAAAACCATCTCTCTGGGTGGAGAGCTGAGGCTTGGTCCTAGAAACCATCTCTCTGGGTGGAGAGCTGAGGCTTGGTCCTAGAAACCATCTCTCTGGGTGGAGAGCTGAGGCTTGGTCCTAGAAACCATCTCTCTGGGTGTAGAGCTGAGGCTTGGTCCTAGAAACCATCTCTCTGGGTGGAGAGCTGAAGCTTGGTCCTAAAAACCATCTCTCAGGGTGGAGAGCTGAAGCTTGGTCCTAAAAACCATCTCTCTGGGTGGAGAGCTGAAGCTTGCTCCTAGAAACTATCTCTCTGGGTGGAGAGCTGAAGCTTGGTCCTAGAAACCATCTCTCTGGGTGGAGAGCTGAAGCTTGGTCCTAGAAACCATCTCTCTGGGTGGAGAGCTGAAGCTTGGTCCTAAAAACCATCTCTCTGGGTGGAGAGCTGAAGCTTGCTCCTAGAAACTATCTCTCTGGGTGGAGAGCTGAAGCTTGGTCCTAGAAACCATCTCTCTGGGTGGAGAGCTGAAGCTTGGTCCTAGAAACCATCTCTCTGGGTGGAGAGCTGAAGCTTGGTCCTAGAAACCATCTCTATGGGTGGAGAGCTGAAGCTTGGTCCTAGAAACCATCTCTATGGGTGGAGAGCTGAAGCTTGGTCCTAGAAACCATCTCTATGGGTGGAGAACTAAAGCTTAGTCCTAGAAACCATCTCTCTGGGTGGAGAGCTGAAGCTTAGTCCTAGAAACCATCTCTCTGGGTGGAGAGCTGAAGCTTGGTCCTAGAAACCATCTCTCTGGGTGGAGAGCTGAAGCTTGGTCCTAGAAACCATCTCTATGGGTGGAGAGCTGAAGCTTAGTCCTAGAAACCATCTCTCTGGGTGGAGAGCTGAAGCTTGATCCTAGAAACCATCTCTCTGGGTGGAGAGCTGAAGCTTGGTCCTAGAAACCATCTCTCTGGGTGGAGAGCTGAAGCTTGGTCCTAGAAACCATCTCTACGGGTGGAGAGCTGAAGCTTGGTCCTAGAAACCATCTCTCTGGGTGAAGAGCTGAAGCTTAGTCCTAGAAACCATCTCTCTGGGTGGAGAGCTGAAGCTTGGTCCTAGAAACCATCTCTCTGGGTGGAGAGCTGAAGCTTGGTCCTAGAAACCATCTCTCTGGGTTAAAAAACTAAGACTTGAGTGGTGTATTCACCTAGATATTACAGGAACCTCCAGTGTGGCCTGCCAACTGAGGTCTTTATAGCACACTCTCTTGTATATTTACTTCATCTTTGTAATTTTAACCCCCCCCCCCCATTTCAAAATTAGTTAATGAATCAGTAATAAAGCACTAGAAAAATATAATACTCGCAAACACAATATTTGTTTAATTTGTTGTTTAACAGTTTTTAAAAAATCTGCACCCGATATTATCATATATTCTGTTTTGTTTAGCTCTTTCATTCGTCCCTCCTTACCTTCTCTTCCACTCTCTCTACCGTCCTCTCTTCCACTCTCTCTACCGTCCTCTCTTCCACTCTCTCTACCGTCCTCTCTTCCACTCTCTCTACCGTCCTCTCTTCCACTCTCTCTACCGTCCTCTCTTCCACTCTCTCTACCGTCCTGTCTTCCACTCTCTCTACCGTCCTCTCTTCCACTCTCTCTACCGTCCTGTCTTCCACTCTCTCTACCGTCCTCTCTTCCACTCTCTCTACCGTCCTCTCTTCCACTCTCTCTACCGTCCTCTCTTCCACTCTCTCTACCGTCCTCTCTTCCACTCTCTCTACCGTCCTCTCTTCCACTCTCTCTACCGTCCTCTCTTCCACTCTCTCTACCGTCCTCTCTTCCACTCTCTCTACCGTCCTCTCTTCCACTCTCTCTACCGTCCTCTCTTCCACTCTCTCTACCGTCCTCTCTTCCCGTCTCCCTCTTGCCTCTTGCCTACAGGATCACAATATTAAACAGAATGAAGAAAAAGATGAGATAAAAAGTTCTTTCAAAAGAACAGAGAAGCACTAATGGATGTGCTTCTCTGAAAGTTTCTCTCTCTCTCTCTCTCTCTCTCTCTCTCTCTCTCTCTCTCTCTCTCTCTCTCTCTCTCTCTCTCTCTCTCTCTCTCTCTCTCTCACACACAAACATCAAGGCTCACAAACACACCGGGTTCACACACATCAAGACTCACAAACACACCAGGGTTCACACACATCAAGGCTCACAAACACACCGGGTTCACACACATCAAGGCTCACAAACACACCAGGGTTCACACACATCAAGGCTCACAAACACACCGGGTTCACACACATCAAGGCTCACAAACACACCAGGGTCACACACATCAAGGCTCACAAACACACAGGGTTCACACACATCAAGGCTCACAAACACACCAGGGTTCACACACATCAAGGCTCACAAACACACCAGGGTTCACACACATCAAGGCTCACAAACACACCAGGGTTCACACACATCAAGGCTCACAAACACACCGGGTTCACACACATCAAGGCTCACAAACACACCAGGGTCACACACATCAAGGCTCACAAACACACAGGGTTCACACACATCAAGGCTCACAAACACACCAGGGTTCACACACATCAAGGCTCACAAACACACCGGGTTCACACACATCAAGGCTCACAAACACACCAGGGTCACACACATCAAGGCTCACAAACACACAGGGTTCACACACATCAAGGCTCACAAACACACCAGGGTTCACACACATCAAGGCTCACAAACACACCAGGGTTCACACACATCAAGGCTCACAAACACACCGGGTTCACACACATCAAGGCTCACAAACACACCGGGTTCACACACATCAAGGCTCACAAACACACCAGGGTTCACACACATCAAGGCTCACAAACACACCGGGTTCACACACATCAAGGCTCACAAACACACCAGGGTCACACACATCAAGGCTCACAAACACACCGGGTTCACACACATCAAGGCTCACAAACACACCAGGGTTCACACACATCAAGGCTCACAAACACACCAGGTTCACACACATCAAGGCTCACAAAAACACCAGGTTCACACACATCAAGGCTCACAAACACACCAGGGTTCACACACATCAAGGCTCACAAACACACCAGGGTTCACACACATCAAGGCTCACAAACACACCAGGTTCACACACATCAAGGCTCACAAACACACCAGGGTTCACACACATCAAGGCTCACAAACACACCAGGGTTCACAGACATCAAGGCTCACAAATACACCGGGGTTCACACTCATCAAGGCTCACAAACACACCAGGGTTCACACTCATCAAGGTTCACAAACACACCGGGTTCACACTCATCAAGGCTCACAAACACACCGGGTTCACACACATCAAGGCTCACAAACACACCGGGTTCACACACATCAAGGCTCACAAACACACCAGGGTTCACACTCATCAAGGCTCACAAACACACCAGGGTTCACACACATCAAGGCTCACAAACACACCAGGGTTCACACTCATCAAGGTTCACAAACACACCGGGTTCACACTCATCAAGGCTCAAAAACACACCAGGGTTCACACACATCAAGGCTCACAAACACACCAGGGTTCACACTCATCAAGGTTCACAAACACACCGGGTTCACACACATCAAGGCTCACAAACACACCAGGGTTCACACTCATCAAGGCTCACAAACACACCGGGTTCACACACATCAAGGCTCACAAACACACCAGGGTTCACATACATCAAGGCTCACAAATACACCAGGGTTCACACACATCAAGGCTCACAAACACACCAGGGTTCACACTCATCAAGGCTCACAAACACACCGGGTTCACACACATCAAGGCTCACAAACACACCAGGGTTCACACACATCAAGGCTCACAAACACACCAGGGTTCACAGACATCAAGGCTCACAAACACACCAGGGTTCACATACACCAAGGCTCACAAACACACCAGGGTTCACAGACATCAAGGCTCACAAACACACCAGGGTTCACATACACCAAGGCTCACAAACACACCAGGGTTCACACACACACACACACCAGGAAATTTCCTAGAAAATTCCTGACGTGAATCTTGACAATTTCAAGGCTCGGAATACCTGGAAAGATGCGTGCATTTTTAAAGCGCTGTTTTATCCCAAGAAAAATGTCACAGAAAATTGCTGCCTGGAACGTTTAAAAAGTTAAACTTAAACCTATCGCTCTCAGTCTAGACTTATAAGTCATACATGCAAGTCTAAGCAGAGAAATATTCGCGAATATCTGTCGTAAATGCAGGACAAAGCCTAGAAATACGCGAATATATGCATTAACTCAGTAACCGTGATAATTTCGGTAAGCAGAAAAATTATCTAAGGAAAAACTGACCAGGTGGAATGGTGACAAGAAGCTGTGGCAATGTTTGTTACAATGATACTGGGGAGCAATGAAAAATTCTTCTGCAAAGTTTATCATAACTACAGGAAATAAACAGCACTTAAACTGCAATTAGGCCTCAAATTGCACCATGTTTTTTTTCTAACTCGTCATTATGAGATAGGATTTTGATATTTTTAATTTCAGAATATCACCCATTTCCTTCATAATCCACTGTGTTTACACAAAATATACTTGGAGCCAGTGTAACTGGTTAGGCTACAACGTTATTAAAGCAGGTGTCAGATCAAGTTATGTGAGAGGCAGCAAAGTCAACACAAGATAGCCTGCGTACCTTTTGAAGGAAGCACCATGTAAACATCGTGTAGTGTGGGCATCATGTAGCGTGGGCATCATGTAGTGTGGGCATCATGTAGTGTGAGCATCATGTAGTGTGGGCATCATGTAGTGTGAGCATCATGTAGTGTGAGCATCATGTAGCGTGGGCATCATGTAGCGTGGGCATCATGTAGCGTGGGCATCATGTAGTGTGGGCATCATGTAGCGTGGGCATCGTGTAGTGTGGGCATCATGTAGCGTGGGCATCATGTAGCGTGGGCATCATGTAGCGTGGGCATCATGTAGCGTGGGCATCATGTAGTGTGGGCATCATGTAGCGTGGGCATCGTGTAGTGTGGGCATCATGTAGCGTGGGCATCATGTAGTGTGAGGATCATGCAGTGTGAGCATCATGTAGTGTGGGCATCATGTAGTGTGGGCATCATGTACTGTGGGCATCATGTAGTGTGAGCATCAAGTAGTGTTGGCATCATGTAGTGTGGGCATCATGTAGTGTGGGTATCATGTAGTTTGAGCATCAAGTAGTGTGGGCATCATGTAGTGTGGGCATCATGTAGTGTGAGCATCATGTAATGTGGGCATCATGCAGTGTGGGCATCATGTAGTGTGGGCATCATGTAGTGTGGGCACCATGTAGTGTGGGCATCAAGTAGTGTGAGCATCATATAGTGTGAGCATCATGTAGTGTGGGCATCATGTAGTGTGAGCATCATGTAGTGAGAGCATCATGTAGTGTGGGCATCATGTAGTGTGAGCATCATGTAGTGTGAGCATCATGTAGTGTGAGCATCATGTAGTGTGGGCATCATGTAGTGTTAGCATCATGTAGTGTGAGCATCAAGTAGTGTGGGCATCATGAAGTGTGAGCATCATGTAGTGTGGGCATCATGTAGTGTGGGCATCATGTAGTGTGGGCATCATGTAGTGTGAGCATCATGTAGTGAGAGCATCATGTAGTGTGGGCATCATGTAGTGTGAGCATCATGTAGTGTGAGCATCATGTAGTGTGAGCATCATGTAGTGTGGGCATCATGTAGTGTTAGCATCATGTAGTGTGAGCATCAAGTAGTGTGGGCATCATGAAGTGTGAGCATCATGTAGTGTGGGCATCATGTAGTGTGGGCATCATGTAGTGTGGGCATCATGTAGTGTGGGCATCATGTAGTGTGGGCATCATGTAGTGTGAGCATCATGTAGTGTGGGCATCATGTAGTGTGAGCATCAAGTAGTGTGGGCATCATGTAGTGTGGGCATCATGTAGTGCGAGCATCATATAGTGTGGGCATCATGTAGCGTGGGCATCATGTAGTGTGGGCATCATGTAGTGTGAGCATCATGTAGTGTGGGCATCATGTAGTGTAAGCATCAAGTAGCGTTGGCATCATGTAGTGTGGGCATCATGTAGTGTGAGCATCATGTAGTGTGGGCATCATGTAGTGTGGGCATCATGTAGTGTGGGCATCATGTAGTGTGAGCATCATGTAGTGTGGGCATCATGTAGTGTTGGCACCATGTAGTGTGAGCATCAAGTAGTGTGAGCATCAAGTAGTGTGAGCATCACGTAGTGTGAGCATCAAGTAGTGTGTGCATCATGTAGTGTGGGCATCATGTAGTGTGAGCATCAAGTAGTGTGTGCATCATGTAGTGTGAGCATCAAGTAGTGTGGGCATCATGTAGTGTGGGCATCATATAGTGTGGGCATCAAGTAGTGTGGGCATCATGTAGTGTGGGCATCATGTAGTGTGGGCATCATGTAGTGTGAGCATCAAGTAGTGTTGGCATCATGTAGTGTGGGCATCATGTAGTGTGGGCATCATGTAGTGTGAGCATCATGTAGTGTGAGCATCAAGTAGTGTTGGCATCATGTAGTGTGGGCATCATGTAGTGTGGGCATCATGTAGTGTGGGCATCATGTAGTGTGGGCATCATGTAGTGTGAGGATCATGTATTGTGGGCATCATGTAGTGTTGGCACCATGTAGTGTGAGCATCAAGTAGTGTAAGCATCAAGTAGTGTGAGCATCACGTAGTGTGAGCATCAAGTAGTGTGAGCATCATGTAGTGTGGGCATCATGTAGTGTGAGCATCAAGTAGTCTTGGCATCATGTAGTGTGGGCATCATGTAGTGTGGGCATCAAGTAGTGTGGGCATCATGTAGTGTGAGCATCAAGTAGTGTTGGCATCATGTAGTGTGGGCATCATGTAGTGTGGGCATCATGTAGTGTGGTCATCATGTAGTGTGAGCATCAAGTAGTGTTGGCATCATGTAGTGTGGGCATCATGTAGTGTGAGCATCATGTAGTGTGGGCATCATGTAGTGTTGGCATCATGTAGTGTGAGCATCATGTAGTATGAGCATCATGTAGTGTGAGCACCATGTAGTGTGGGCATCATGTAGTGTGGGCATCATGTAGTGTGGGCATCATGTAGTGTGGGCATCATGTAGTGTGAGCATCATGTAATGTGGACATCATGTAGTGTGGGCATCATGTAGTGTGAGCATCATGTAGTGTGAGCATCAAGTAGTGCTGGCATCATGTAGTGTGGGCATCATGTAGTGTGGGCATCATGTAGTGTGAGCATCAAGTAGTGTTGGCATCATGTAGTGTGAGCATCATGTAGTGTGGGTATCAGGTAGTGTGGGTATCATGTAGTGTGAGCATCAAGTAGTTTTGGCATCATGTAGTGTGGGCATCATGTAGTGTGAGCATCATGTAGTGTGAGCATCAAGTAGCGTTGGCATCATGTAGTGTGGGCATCATGTAGTGTGAGCATCAAGTAGTGTTGGCATCATGTAGTGTGAGCATCATGTAGTGTGGGCATCATGTAGTGTGAGCATCATGTAGTGTTGGCATCATGTAGTGTGGGCATCATGTAGTGTGAGCATCAAGTAGTGTTGGCATCATGTAGTGTGAGCATCATGTAGTGTGGGCATCATGTAGTGTGAGCATCAAGTAGCGTTGGCATCATGTAGTGTGGGCATCTTGTAGTGTGAGCATCAAGTAGTGTTGGCATCATGTAGTGTGGGCATCATGTAGTGTGAGCATCATATAGTGTGGGCATCATGTAGTGTGGGCATCATATAGTGTGGGCATCATGTAGTGTGGGCATCATTTTGTGTGAGAATCAAGTAGTGTTGGCATCATGTAGTGTGGGCATCATGTAGTGTGGGCATCATATAGTGTGAGCATCATGTAGTGTGAGCATCAAGTAGTGTTGGCATCATGTAGTGCGGGCATCATGTAGTGTGGGCATCATGTAGTGTGGGCATCATGTGATGTGGGCATCATGTAGTGTGAGCATCATGTAGTGTCGGCATCATGTAGTGTTGGCACCATGTAGTGTGAGCATCAAGTAGTGTGAGCATCAAGTAGTGTGAGCGTCACGTAGTGTGAGCATCAAGTAGTGTGAGCATCATGTAGTGTGGGCATCATGTAGTGTGAGCATCAAGTAGTGTGTGCATCATGTAGTGTGAGCATCAAGTAGTGTTGGCATCATGTAGTGTGGGCATCATGTAGTGTGGGCATCAAGTAGTGTGGGCATCATGTAGTGTGAGCATCAAGTAATGTTGGCATCATGTAGTGTGGGCATCATGTAGTGTGGGCATCATGTAGTGTGGGCATCATGTAGTGTGAGCATCAAGTAGAGTTGGCATCATGTAGTGTGGGCATCATGTAGTGTGAGCATCATGTAGTGTTGGCGTCATGTAGAGTGAGCATCATGTAGTGTGAGCATCATGTAGTGTGAGCATCATGTAGTGTGGGCATCATGTAGTGTGAGCATCATGTAGTGTGAGCATCATGTAGTGTTGGCGTCATGTAGAGTGAGCATCATGTAGTGTGAGCATCATGTAGTGTGAGCATCATGTAGTGTGGGCATCATGTAGTGTGAGCATCATGTAGTGTGAGCATCATGTAGTGTGAGCATCATGTAGTGTGGGCATCATGTAGTGTGAGCATCATGTAGTGTTGGCGTCATGTAGAGTGAGCATCATGTAGTGTGAGCATCATGTAGTGTGAGCATCATGTAGTGTGGGCATCATGTAGTGTGAGCATCATGTAGTGTGAGCATCATGTAGTGTTGGCGTCATGTAGAGTGAGCATCATGTAGTGTGAGCATCATGTAGTGTGAGCATCATGTAGTGTGGGCATCATGTAGTGTGAGCATCATGTAGTGTGAGCATCATGTAGTGTGAGCATCATGTAGTGTGGGCATCATGTAGTGTGAGCATCATGTAGTGTGGGCATCATGTAGTGTGGGCATCATGTAGTGTGAGCATCATGTAGTGTTGGCGTCATGTAGAGTGAGCATCATGTAGTGTGAGCATCATGTAGTGTGAGCATCATGTAGTGTGGGCATCATGTAGTGTGGGCATCATGTAGTGTGGATATCATGTAGTGTGAGCATCATGTAGTGTGGGCATCATGTAGTGTGGGCATCATGTAGTGTGAGCATCATGTAGTGTGAGCATCAAGTAGTGTTGGCATCATGTAGTGTGGGCATCATGTAGTGTGGGCATCGTGTAGTGTGAGCATCAAGTAGTGTTGGCATCATGTAGTGTGGGCATCATTTTGTGTGAGCATCAACTAGTGTTGGCATCATGTAGTGTGGGCATCATGTAGTGTGAGCATCAAGTAGTGTGGGTATCATGTAGTGTGAGCATCAAGTAGTGTTGGCATCATGTAGTGTGGGCATCATGTAGTGTGAGCATCAAGTAGTGTTGGCATCATGTAGTGTGAGCATTATGTAGTGTGGGTATCATGTAGTGTGAGCATCAAGTAGTGTTGGCATCATGTAGTGTGGGCATCATGTAGTGTGAGCATCAAGTAGTGTTGGCATCATGTAGTGTGAGCATCATGTAGTGTGGGTATCATGTAGTGTGAGCATCAAGTAGTGTTGGCATCATGTAGTGTGGGCATCATGTAGTGTGAGCATCAAGTAGTGTTGGCATCATGTAGTGTGGGTATCATGTAGTGTGAGCATCAAGTAGTGTTGGCATCATGTAGTGTGGGCATCATGTAGTGTGAGCATCATGTAGTGTGAGCATCAAGTAGTGTTGGCATCATGTAGTGTGGGTATCATGTAGTGTGAGCATCAAGTAGTTTTGGCATCATGTAGTGTGAGCATCATGTTGTGTGGGCATCATGTACTGTGAGCATCATGTAGTGTGAGCATCAAGTAGTGTGGGCATCATGTAGTGTGGGCATCATGTAGTGTGAGCATCAAGTAGTGTTGGCATCATGTAGTGTGAGCATCATGTTGTGTGGGCATCATGTAGTGTGAGCATCATGTAGTGTGAGCATCAAGTAGTGTTGGCATCATGTAGTGTGGGCATCATGTAGTGTGAGCATCATGTAGTGTGAGCATCAAGTAGTGTTGGCATCATGTAGTGTGAGCATCATGTAGTGTGAGCATCATGTAGTGTGAGCATCAAGTAGTGTTGGCATCATGTAGTGTGGGCATCATGTAGTGTGAGCATCAAGTAGTGTTGGCATCATGTAGTGTGGGCATCATATAGTGTGAGCATCATGTAGTGTGAGCATCAAGTAGTGTTGGCATCATGTAGTGTGGGCATCATATAGTGTGAGCATCATGTAGTGTGAGCATCAAGTAGTGTTGGCATCATGTAGTGTGGGCATCATGTAGTGTGAGCATCATGTAGTGTGAGCATCAAGTAGTGTTGGCATCATGTAGTGTGAGCATCATGTAGTGTGAGCATCATGTAGTGTGAGCATCAAGTAGTGTTGGCATCATGTAGTGTTGGCATCATGTAGTGTGAGCATCATGTAGTGTGAGCATCATGTAGTGTGAGCATCAAGTAGTGTTGGCATCATGTAGTGTTAGCATCATGTAGTGTGGGCATCATGTAGTGTGGGCATCATTTTGTGTGAGCATCAAGTAGTGTTGGCATCATGTAGTGTGGGCATCATGTAGTGTGGGCATCATGTAGTGTGGGCATCATGTAGTGTGGGCCTCCCGTGACTTAAGAGGTGGTCCCTATTTGCTGCCCTATGAAGGGTCACCGCAACGTAAGTAACTTGGGCAGTAATGATTGGCTAGAATAAGGTAAAACATAGGAAATATATTTTGATAGTTTAAGACAAGAGGGGCTGGACGTGCGGGAGATTAGGTAAAGGACTTGAACGAGATCACCGAAAATCTTACTCACATTTTCATAAACTGGCTGATCCACTTTTTTTTCCGATATAGAAAAGGAAATAGAATAACCCCATTTGTGTTGTATTCTCTAGTGTCTGTCCTTATATAATATCACTGTTCCTACGTGGTTTAGTTCAGGTGAAGTGTGTAACAGTGTTAACGGGTTTATTTTAGTAAATAATATGACACAAAATATTTGAACTTTATCTTTTTTTCTCTTATAATGGGTCTAAACGAACTTCTGTGAAAGTAATAATTTTTGTTTTAGTGAAAATATGTTTAAGTAGCGCTTTATCGGCGAGACCTTTATATGAAGGTAAGTATTATGTTTGTCAGGAAACAGGAGAAGTGTTTCTTGAAGCAGGTCTCAGTCATATGATGACCTACAGCTGGAAGTTTTGGTCATGTGACCGAGGACCTCTACTGGTTTACCGGTCCACCGCTTTAAAAATTATGGTTATAATTAGAAAAAAAATTTTATATGAAGAATACGGTAAGTGGGAGAGGGTGGAGAGGGGACGTGCGTGTCTACTAGGCTGATATATGGTGACTAGGCTTCCAGGGAGAAGGGGTGTGAACCCCCGGGTTAACCAGTTAGCCCTAGTGAGGTAGCTGCAATTCGGTGGAGTTTTATGTTACAAATGTGACAGCATTTACATGGGTCAATTTCAGAACTTTCTAAGTGACAAAAACATAATTTTTAGCTATTATCGGTTAAGCTAGGTTACTTAAATTTAACCTAAAGTTTGCCATATTAACGTATAGTTCACTGTTTAAAAAAAAATACTGTTGCTGTTGGTGTTGTTGAAATCCATTCAACAATGTAACTTCAGAGCCTCCTCATCCCTTAAGCTGTAGAGAGCTTTCTTCCCTCAAGATAATGTACTCTTTAGTGGATGAATGTGAGACTGTTCGAATACTGTACTCTTCAGTACTTAAACACAGGACTGTAGATAATGTACTCTTCAGTACCTGAACTTGAGACTGCTACGTACTCTTATTACCTGAACGTAATGACGACTCTCACGATGTGTACTCTTCATTACCTGAAAAGAAAAAAAGTCTTTCATTAGTTTGATCATTCAAAGAGGCGAGGCTGGATGAGAGACCTCCAAGCCCTATGAGGCGAGGCTGGAGGAGAGACCTCCAAGCCCTAAGAGGCGAGGCTGGATGAGAGACCTCCAAGCCCTATGAGGCGAGGCTGGAGGAGAGACCTCCAAGCCCTAAGAGGCGAGGCTGGATGAGAGACCTCCGAGCCCTATGAGGCGAGGCTGGAGGAGAGACCTCCAAGCCCTAAGAGGCGAGGCTGGATGAGAGACCTCCAAGCCCTATGAGGCGAGGCTGGAGGAGAGACCTCCAAGCCCTAAGAGGCGAGGCTGGATGAGAGACCTCCGAGCCCTATGAGGCGAGGCTGGAGGAGAGACCTCCAAGCCCTAAGAGGCGAGGCTGGATGAGAGACCTCCGAGCCCTATGAGGCGAGGCTGGAGGAGAGACCTCCAAGCCCTAAGAGGCGAGGCTGGATGAGAGACCTCCGAGCCCTATGAGGCGAGGCTGGAGGAGAGACCTCCAAGCCCTAAGAGGCGAGGCTGGATGAGAGACCTCCAAGCCCTATGAGGCGAGGCTGGAGGAGAGACCTCCAAGCCCTATGAGGCGAGGCTGGATGAGAGACCTCCGAGCCCTATGAGGCGAGGCTGGAGGAGAGACCTCCAAGCCCTAAGAGGCGAGGCTGGATGAGAGACCTCCGAGCCCTATGAGGCGAGGCTGGAGGAGAGACCTCCAAGCCCTAAGAGGCGAGGCTGGATGAGAGACCTCCAAGCCCTATGAGGCGAGGCTGGAGGAGAGACATCCAAGCCCTAAGAGGCGAGGCTGGATGAGAGACCTCCAAGCCCTATGAGGCGAGGCTGGATGAGAGACCTCCGAGCCCTATGAGGCGAGGCTGGAGGAGAGACCTCCAAGCCCTAAGAGGCGAGGCTGGATGAGAGACCTCCAAGCCCTATGAGGCGAGGCTGGAGGAGAGACCTCCAAGCCCTAAGAGGCGAGGCTGGATGAGAGACCTCCAAGCCCTATGAGGCGAGGCTGGAGGAGAGACCTCCAAGCCCTATGAGGCGAGGCTGGAGGAGAGACCTCCAAGCCCTATGAGGCGAGACTGGAGGAGAGACCTCCAAGCCCTATGAGGCGAGGCTGGAGGAGAGACCTCCAAGCCCTATGAGGCGAGGCTGGAGGAGAGACCTCCAAGCCCTATGAGGCGAGGCTGGATGAGAGACCTCCAAGCTCTATGAGGCGAGGCTGGAGGAGAGACCTCCAAGCCCTATGAGGCGAGGCTGGATGAGAGACCTCCAAGCCCTATGAGGCGAGGCTGGATGAGAGACCTCCGAGCCCTATGAGGCGAGGCTGGAGGAGAGACCTCCAAGCCCTATGAGGCGAGGCTGGATGAGAGACCTCCAAGCCCTATGAGGCGAGGCTGGAGGAGAGACCTCCAAGCCCTATGAGGCGAGGCTGGATGAGAGACCTCCAAGCCCTATGAGGCGAGGCTGGAGGAGAGACCTCCAAGCCCTATGAGGCGAGGCTGGATGAGAGACCTCCAAGCTCTATGAGGCGAGGCTGGAGGAGAGACCTCCAAGCCCTATGAGGCGAGGCTGGATGAGAGACCTCCAAGCCCTATGAGGCGAGGCTGGAGGAGAGATCTCCAAGCACAAAGAGACGAGGCTGAAGGAGAGACCTCCGAGCACAAAGAGGCGAGGCTGAAGGAGAGACCTCCGAGCACAAAGAGGCGAGGCTGAAGGAGAGACCTCCGAGCACAAAGAGGCGAGGCTGAAGGAGAGACCTCCGAGCACAAAGAGGCGAGGCTGAAGGAGAGACCTCCGAGCACAAAGAGACGAGGCTGAAGGAGAGACCTCCGAGCACAAAGAGGCGAGGCTGAAGGAGAGACCTCCGAGCACAAAGAGGCGAGGCTGAAGGAGAGACCTCCGAGCACAAAGATGCGAGGCTGAAGGAGAGACCTCCGAGCACCATGAGGCGAGGCTGAAGGAGAGACCTCCGAGCACAAAGAGGCTAGGCTGGAGGAGAGACCTCCGAGCATAAAGAGGCGAGACTGGAGGAGAGACCTCCAAGTACAAAGAGGCGAGACTGGAGGAGAGACCTCTAAGCACAAAGAGGCGAGACTGGAGGAGAGACCTCCAAGCACAAAGAGGAGAGACTGGAGGAGAGACCTCCGAGCACCATGAGGCGAGGCTGGAGGAGAGACCTCCGAGCACCATGAGGCGAGGCTGGAGGAGAGACCTCCGAGCACTATGAGGCGAGGCTGGAGGAGAGACCTCCGAGCACAAAGAGGCAAGAGTGGAGGAGAGACCTCCGAGCACCATAAGGCGAGACTGGAGGAGAGACCTCCGACCACCATGAGGCGAGGCTGGAGGAGAGACCTCCGAGCACAAAGAGGCGAGGCTGGAGGAGAGACCTTCGAGCGCAAAGAGGCGAGACTGGAAGAGAGACCTCCAAGCACAAAGAGGCGAGACTGGAGGAGAGACCTCCAAGCACGAAGAGGCGAGACTGGAGGAGAGACCTCCAAGTACAAAGAGGCGAGACTGCAGAAGAGACCTCCGAGCACAAAGAGGCGAGGCTGAAGGAGAGACCTCCGAGCACAAAGAGGCGAGGCTGAAGGAGAGACCTCCGAGCACAAAGAGGCGAAGCTGAAGGAGAGACCTCCAAGCACAAAGAGGCGAGACTGGAGGAGAGACCTCCAAGTACAAAGAGGCGAGACTGGAGGAGAGACCTCCAAGTACAAAGAGACGAGACTGGAGGAGAGACCTCCAAGTACAAAGAGGCGAGACTGGAGGAGAGACCTCCAAGTACAAAGAGGCGAGACTGGAGGAGAGACCTCCAAGTACAAAGAGACGAGACTGGAGAAGAGACCTCCAAGTACAAAGAGGCGAGACTGGAGGAGAGACCTCCAAGTACAAAGAGGCGAGACTGGAGGAGAGAACTCCAAGCACAAAGAGGCGAGACTGGAGGAGAGACCTTCGAGCACCCAGAGGCGAGGCTGGAGGAGAGACCTCCGAGCACCATGAGGCGAGGCTGGAGGAGAGACCTCCGAGCACCATGAGGCGAGGCTGGAGGAGAGACCTCCGAGCACAAAGAGGCAAGACTAGAGGAGAGACCTCCGAGCACCATGAGGCGAGACTGGAGGAGAGACCTCCGACCACCATGAGGCGAGGCTGGAGGAGAGACCTCCGAGCACAAAGAGGCGAGGCTGGAGGAGAGACCTCCAAGCACAAAGAGGCGAGACTGAAAGAGAGACCTCCAAGCACAAAGAGGCGAGACTGGAGGAGAGACCTCCAAGCACAATGAGGCGAGGCTGGAGGAGAGACCTCCAAGCCCTATGAGGCGAGGCTGGATGAGAGACCTCCGAGCCCTATGAGGCGAGGCTGGAGGAGAGACCTCCAAGCCCTAAGAGGCGAGGCTGGATGAGAGACCTCCGAGCCCTATGAGGCGAGGCTGGAGGAGAGACCTCCAAGCCCTAAGAGGCGAGGCTGGATGAGAGACCTCCAAGCCCTATGAGGCGAGGCTGGAGGAGAGACCTCCAAGCCCTAAGAGGCGAGGCTGGATGAGAGACCTCCAAGCCCTATGAGGCGAGGCTGGAGGAGAGACCTCCAAGCCCTATGAGGCGAGGCTGGATGAGAGACCTCCGAGCCCTATGAGGCGAGGCTGGAGGAGAGACCTCCAAGCCCTAAGAGGCGAGGCTGGATGAGAGACCTCCAAGCCCTATGAGGCGAGGCTGGAGGAGAGACCTCCAAGCCCTAAGAGGCGAGGCTGGATGAGAGACCTCCAAGCCCTATGAGGCGAGGCTGGAGGAGAGACCTCCAAGCCCTATGAGGCGAGGCTGGATGAGAGACCTCCAAGCCCTATGAGGCGAGGCTGGAGGAGAGACCTCCAAGCCCTATGAGGCGAGGCTGGAGGAGAGACCTCCAAGCCCTATGAGGCGAGGCTGGAGGAGAGACCTCCAAGCCCTATGAGGCGAGGCTGAATGAGAGACCTCCAAGCTCTATGAGGCGAGGCTGGAGGAGAGACCTCCAAGCCCTATGAGGCGAGGCTGGATGAGAGACCTCCAAGCCCTATGAGGCGAGGCTGGATGAGAGACCTCCGAGCCCTATGAGGCGAGGCTGGAGGAGAGACCTCCAAGCCCTATGAGGCGAGGCTGGATGAGAGACCTCCAAGCCCTATGAGGCGAGGCTGGAGGAGAGACCTCCAAGCCCTATGAGGCGAGGCTGGATGAGAGACCTCCAAGCCCTATGAGGCGAGGCTGGAGGAGAGACCTCCAAGCCCTATGAGGCGAGGCTGGAGGAGAGACCTCCAAGCTCTATGAGGCGAGGCTGGAGGAGAGACCTCCAAGCCCTATGAGGCGAGGCTGGATGAGAGACCTCCAAGCCCTATGAGGCGAGGCTGGAGGAGAGATCTCCAAGCACAAAGAGACGAGGCTGAAGGAGAGACCTCCGAGCACAAAGAGGCGAGGCTGAAGGAGAGACCTCCGAGCACAAAGAGGCGAGGCTGAAGGAGAGACCTCCGAGCACAAAGAGGCGAGGCTGAAGGAGAGACCTCCGAGCACAAAGAGGCGAGGCTGAAGGAGAGACCTCCGAGCACAAAGATGCGAGGCTGAAGGAGAGACCTCCGAGCACAAAGAGGCGAGGCTGAAGGAGAGACCTCCGAGCACAAAGAGGCTAGGCTGGAGGAGAGACCTCCAAGCATAAAGAGGCGAGACTGGAGGAGAGACCTCCAAGCACAAAGAGGCGAGACTGGAGGAGAGACCTCCGAGCACCATGAGGCGAGGCTGGAGGAGAGACCTCCGAGCACCATGAGGCGAGGCTGGAGGAGAGACCTCCGAGCACTATGAGGCGAGGCTGGAGGAGAGACCTCCGAGCACTATGAGGCGAGGCTGGAGGAGAGACCTCCGAGCACTATGAGGCGAGGCTGGAGGAGAGACCTCCGAGCACAAAGAGGCAAGAGTGGAGGAGAGACCTCCGAGCACCATAAGGCGAGACTGGAGGAGAGACCTCCGACCACCATGAGGCGAGGCTGGAGGAGAGACCTCCGAGCACAAAGAGGCGAGGCTGGAAGAGAGACCTCCAAGCACGAAGAGGCGAGACTGGAGGAGAGACCTCCAAGTACAAAGAGGCGAGACTGCAGAAGAGACCTCCGAGCACAAAGAGGCGAGGCTGAAGGAGAGACCTCCGAGCACAAAGAGGCGAGGCTGAAGGAGAGACCTCCGAGCACAAAGAGGCGAGGCTGAAGGAGAGACCTCCAAGCACAAAGAGGCGAGACTGGAAGAGAGACCTATAAGCACAAAGAGGCGAGACTGGAGGAGAGACCTCCAAGTACAAAGAGGCGAGACTGGAGGAGAGACCTCCAAGTACAAAGAGGCGAGACTGGAGGAGAGACCTCCAAGTACAAAGAGGCGAGACTGGAGGAGAGACCTCCAAGTACAAAGAGGCGAGACTGGAGGAGAGACCTCCAAGTACAAAGAGACGAGACTGGAGAAGAGACCTTCGAGCACCATGAGGCGAGGCTGGAGGAGAGACCTCCGAGCACAAAGAGGCAAGACTAGAGGAGAGACCTCCGAGCACCATGAGGCGAGACTGGAGGAGAGACCTCCGACCACCATGAGGCGAGGCTGGAGGAGAGACCTCCGAGCACAAAGAGGCGAGGCTGGAGGAGAGACCTCCAAGCACAAAGAGGCGAGACTGAAAGAGAGACCTCCAAGCACAAAGAGGCGAGACTGGAGGAGAGACCTCCAAGCACAAAGAGGCGAGACTGGAGGAGAGACCTCCAAGTACAAAGAGACGAGACTGGAGAAGAGACCTCCAAGCACAAAGAGGCGAAACTGGAGGAGAGACCTCCGAGCACAAAGAGGCAAGACTGGAGGAGAGACCTCCGAGCACCATGAGGCGAGGCTGGAGGAGAGACCTCCGAGCACCGTGAGGCGAGGCTGGAGGAGAGACCTCCGAGCACAAAGAGGTGAGGCTGGAGGAAAGACCTCCAAGTATAAAGAAGCGAGGCTGGAGGAGAGACCTCCAAGCACCATGAGGCGAGGGTGGAGGAGAGACCTCCGAGCACCATGAGGCGAGGCTGGAGGAGAGACCTCCGAGCACCATGAGGCGAGGCTGGAGGAGAGACCTCCGAGCACAAAGATACAAGACTGGAGGAGAGACCTCCGAGCACCATGAGGCGAGACTGGAGGAGAGACCTCCGAGCACCATGAGGCGAGGCTGGAGGAGAGACCTCCGAGCACCGTGAGGCGAGGCTGAAGGAGAGACCTCCGAGCATAAAGAGGCGAGGCTGGAGGACTGACCTCCAAGCACCATGAGGCGAGGCTGGAGGAGAGACCTCCGAGCACCATGAGGCGAGGCTGGAGGAGAGACCTCCGAGCACCATGAGGCGAGGCTGGAGGAGAGACCTCCGAGCACCAATGAGGCGAGGCTGGATAAGAGACCTCCGAGCACCATGAGGCGAGGCTGGAGGAGAGACCTCCGAGCACCATGAGGCGAGGCTGGAGGAGAGACCTCCAAGCACCATGAGGCGAGGCTGGAGGAGAGACCTCCGAGCACCATGAGGCGAATCAGGAGGAGAGACCTCCGAGCACCATGAGGCCAGGCTGGAGGAGAGACCTTCGAGCACCATGAGGCCAGGCTGGAGGAGAGACCTCCGAGCACCATGAGGCGAGGCTGGAGGAGAGACCTCCGAGCACCATGAGGCGAGGCTGGAGGAGAGACCTCCGAGCACCATGAGGCGAGGCTGGAGGAGAGACCTCCGAGCACCATGAGGCGAGGCTGGAGGAGAGACCTCCGAGCACCATGAGGCGAGGCTGGAGGAGAGACCTCCGAGCACAAAGATACAAGACTGGAGGAGAGACCTCCGAGCACCATGAGGCGAGACTGGAGGAGAGACCTCCGAGCACCATGAGGCGAGGCTGGAGGAGAGACCTCCGAGCACCGTGAGGCGAGGCTGAAGGAGAGACCTCCGAGCATAAAGAGGCGAGGCTGGAGGACTGACCTCCAAGCACCATGAGGCGAGGCTGGAGGAGAGACCTCCGAGCACCATGAGGCGAGGCTGGAGGAGAGACCTCCGAGCACCATGAGGCGAGGCTGGAGGAGAGACCTCCGAGCACCAATGAGGCGAGGCTGGATAAGAGACCTCCGAGCACCATGAGGCGAGGCTGGAGGAGAGACCTCCGAGCACCATGAGGCGAGGCTGGAGGAGAGACCTCCAAGCACCATGAGGCGAGGCTGGAGGAGAGACCTCCGAGCACCATGAGGCGAATCAGGAGGAGAGACCTCCGAGCACCATGAGGCCAGGCTGGAGGAGAGACCTTCGAGCACCATGAGGCCAGGCTGGAGGAGAGACCTCCGAGCACCATGAGGCGAGGCTGGAGGAGAGACCTCCGAGCACCATGAGGCGAGGCTGGAGGAGAGACCTCCGAGCACCATGAGGCGAGGCTGGAGGAGAGACCTCCGAGCACCATGAGGCGAGGCTGGAGGAGAGACCTCCGAGCACCATGAGGCGAGGCTGGAGGAGAGACCTCCGAGCACCGTGAGGCGAGGCTGGAGGAGAGACCTCCGAGCACCATGAGGCGAGGCTGGAGGAGAGACCTCCGAGCACCGTGAGGCGAGGCTGGAGGAGAGACCTCCGAGCACCAATGAGGCGAGGCTGGAGGAGAGACCTCCGAGCACCATGAGGCGAGGCTGGAGGAGAGACCTCCGAGCACCATGAGGCGAGGCTGGAGGAGAGAACTCCGAGCACCAATGAGGCGAGGCTGGAGGAGAGACCTCCGAGCACCAATGAGGCGAGGCTGGAGGAGAGACCTCCGAGCACCAATGAGGCGAAGCTGGAGGAGAGACCTCCGAGCACCATGAGGCGAGGCTGGAGGAGAGACCTCCGAGCACCATGAGGCGAGGCTGGAGGAGAGACCTCCGAGCACCATGAGGCGAGACTGGAGGAGAGACCTCCGAGCACCATGAGGCGAGGCTGGAGGAGAGACCTCCGAGCACCATGAGGCGAGGCTGGAGGAGAGACCTCCGAGCACCATGAGGCGAGGCTGGAGGAGAGACCTCCGAGCACCATGAGGCGAGGCTGGAGGAGAGACCTCCGAGCACAAAGAGGCGAGGCTGGAGGAGAGACCTCCGAGCACCATGAGGCGAGGCTGGAGGAGAGACCTCCGAGCACCATGAGGCGAGGCTGGAGGAGAGACCTCCGAGCACCATGAGGCGAGGCTGGAGGAGAGACCTCCGAGCACAAAGAGGCGAGGCTGGAGGAGAGACCTCCGAGCACCATGAGGCGAGGCTGGAGGAGAGACCTCCGAGCACCATGAGGCGAGGCTGGAGGAGAGACCTCCGAGCACAGTACAAACCCTCACATGAGAATCCAGCCAAGTTACATTAAATTACGTTAGTGTGACACTGGCCATAGTTCTTTACGTTGATATTTGTACGACCACAGGAGTTGTACAGCGCTTGCGGAAATGAGAAGTAAAAAGGTTTAATCAGAGGAAGGGAAGGCTCGCTCCAATTCCTTGGATCAGGAGCCTTCTAGGCATCCACTTTAAGGGTATCCGTAAATATACAATCCGTTATACCGAATATTTCTCCAGTCTTGATGCTACAGATTCGAATGTAAATATATATTATGCTGGTGGTACAGATTTAATGTTCACGGTTAAGCCTGAAGTGGAGACTTAATGTTCAAGGGTAAGCCGTTTAGAAGCACTAACTGAAACCAGCTGGATCCAGCGATCTGTTTCTGCTAACATCGTGTTTCGCAGTGCCTTTATTAATGTTGAAAACTGAAGAGTCGATCTGTGAGATCAGTTTTCTTATCAGTGGGGAACCGTAATATGAAAAAATTAACGAAACCCAATTACAATTAACTAAATGTTGTCAACTTACATTAGTTATATGAAGGAAGACATCCTCCTCTCTCTGCCTCTCCTACTTCACAGTGTCTTACATCAATACGTACAATGAAGCACTCGTAAAAAAAAAAAGTGCTCCACTCTTCTTTATTTCCCCCACTCCCATCTCTTCCTATATTTATCCTTTCTCTTCCTTCTTTTCTACCCTCCCTCCATCCCTCTCTGTCTCTCTCTCTCGTGAGACAGAGAACTTGGTATCCCCCTAGGTACACCGGTGACTTAATTATAATTACTATAATTGACCAGAGTAATTATCTTCACTTGGTCCATGAGTATTCACTGCACTGGTTCACCTTAATCAATAAATCCCAAACTCAATCTCTCTTCCCTCAAATACAGTATTATAAAAAAAAATGTTTGTACAATAAGGAACAAATAATAAATAATAAATAGTAATATTCTAGTTAATAAACCATGTAACAATACTACTTGTAAAAAGAACCAAGAGGTATATGACTGAACTCTATTGGCACTTACTCTGACTCCCAGCCTCTGGCCAAAGTTGTCTCTAATGAAAGGCCTTTTCTGGCTCTCTCTCTCTCTCTCTCTCTGGTACTCAAACCGGTCTTCTCTTCAATCAATGGTGGTTGGTTAAAGGTACCTCCCACCTCTGTCCAACATATAACCCTTCGAGCTGTACCAGCTAAAAAGTAACTAATCAGAATGTAGCCTGGTACATACAGCAAAGTAATTTCGATTCAGTCTTGGGTTTTGCTGCTATGTCATTCTGAAATTGTTCCTCAGCTTCTCTCACAATGGCACATTCATTGTGGCCTTTTTTATGCTCACTTCTGTTCTCTTTTTTTCTGTCCTTCTCCTTCTGAAGTTCTGCCACACACACACTTGCAAGTTTTTTTCTCTCTCTGCATCTTTGGATGAACCATGGGCGCATTGTTTTTACCAATACATCCTATAAATCAGGTGAAGAACAACACATCCTCTAAATCAGTTGAAGAAGTTTATCCCTGCATCTCGGCAATTCCTTCTAGTTCCCTATCACATTGTATTGCTTTCAAAAATTCTCTCATTCCCGTAAAGTTTCCTGTTCTGAAATCTGGTATCCTCATTCGCTCAGCTATTTTTCCCTCAACGCTTACTTACGCAAGGTATTCGAAATCTAATACTGTGTGGCTGCTACACTTGCAAATTCCCAAAGGCCACTCATATTCTAACTCACTCATATATATATATATATATATATATATATATATATATATATATATATATATATATATATATATATATATATATTCGCAAGAGCAGGCGAACACAATGCCAACACAATGCTCACCAACGGTTCAGGAAAGGGCAAAGCTCGTCTCCTGGCGGTGAAGGCACCACACTCAGGAGATTTCCTTCTAGCTGTTCCCAATTCATCCCTGGGCACTCGACTAGACCCACAGGCCATTCGGATTGGTGTTGCTCTTCGCCTAGCCGCCCCTATCCTCACCGAACATAGGTGTATTTGCTGCAGGGCGACAGCTGATCAATTCGGACTTCATGGTCTCGTGTGTCACACAGCAGAAGGGAAGTATGCCAGACATGAGGAGGTCAATGACATCATAAAGAGAAGCCTCGCCACAGCACGTTGCCCATCTCAACGGGAACCCCAAGTGCAGAGGTCTGACGGAAGTCAAAAGCGTCCTGATGGAGCCACTATGCTACCCTGGAAGGATGGAAAGCAAATTGCCTGGGACTACACCTGTGCTGCCACATTGGTAGACACCTACTTGCCATACTCCACAGCTGAAGGGGGTGGAGCTGCCAGCCACAGGGAGACCCAGAAGATCCGCAAATATGAAGAGCTTCCCTATTGCTATAACTTCATCCCAATAGGGTCGGAGACCCTTGGAGCATGGGGCAAGTGTGCTCTAAAGTTCCTCGAAGAGCTGGGTGAAAAGCTCATCATAGAAACCAAGGACCACAGGGCGACCAGCTTCCTCTTTCAGAGACTTAGTGTCGCGATCCAGAGAGGAAATGCCTGCAGCATTCTGGGCATGCGGCCCACCGCCGGAGAGCTGGACGAAGTATTCGAGATGTAGCTCTGAGTTGTTATCTATGTTGTTTTACTTTCTATTGTATTTTTGTGAATGTTTTGTCAAAGTATTTTGTCTTTAAATAAAATATATATTACATATAGGGGGTGGTAGGAGAAAATTCTCAAACAGCTTCAGGGAGAACCTTGAGTTTTCCCTGAAGCAAGTTTATTCTTTTCTCTGAGGATCAGGATCCCCAGGACAGTTCTAGAGGTGGTACCTCCCTATCTATCTATCTATCTATCTATATATATATATATATATATATATATATATATATATATATATATATATATATAAATTAGTTACCATTCTATTACCATTCTGTCCTAGGCACATGTCGGTTAGATACTAGACCTGTTGTATATGTGTGCGTGCATGCGTGCGTGTGCGTGCGTACGTGTGTGCGTGCGAGCGTGTGTGTGTGTCAGTGTGTGTCAGTGTGTGTCAGTGTGTGTGTGTGTGTGTGTGTGTGTGTGTGTGTGTGTGTGTGTGTGTGTGTGTGTGTGTGTGTGTGTGTGTGTGTGTGTGTATGTGTGTGTATGTGTGTGTATGTGTGTGTATGTGTGTGTATGTGTGTGTATGTGTGTGTATGTGTGTGTATGTGTGTGTATGTGTGTGTATGTGTGTGTTATGTGTATGTATGTACGTGTGTGTGTGTGTGTGTGTGTGTGTGTGTGTGTGTGTGTGTGTGTGTGTAATCACTTACTTGTGGCTCCTGGCCCCGCCTCTTCAACTGGCCGCTATTCAGTCACTCTTCCCGCTCCGTGAGCTTTATCATACCTCTTCTTAAAGCTATGTATGTATCCTGCCTCCAATACATAACTACCCAGGCTATTCCACTTCCTGACAACTCTGTGACTGAAGAAATATATATGTGTATATATATATATATACATATATATATATATATATATATATATATATATATATATATATATACATATATATATATATATATATATATATATATATATATATATATATATATATATATATATATATATAAATATATATATATATATATATATATATATATATATATATATATATATATATATATATATATATATATATAATCACAATGTATATATATGTCGTGCCGAATAGGGAAAACTGTTCAATTAGCAAGAACTTATTTAAAATTAAGTAGTTACTAATATTTTCTCTTATAAATAATAGGTATATTTTTTCATTTATGTTAATGTAAAAATTAATAATTTGGTACCAAAAGAACCTTAGAAAACTTACCTAACCTTATTATAACAAGCGCAATTTAATTTAGATTAATCCAACTAAATATATTTTACCTATATGTGATTACACACACACACACACACACACACACACACACACACACACATTTACAGAAAACACAAACATGAATACATTGGTAAAATATATCAAAGATTATGAATCTCCTTCAACTCATCCGAAGCCGGACGCGAGCCAAGTATGCAGCAAGCATTTCCACTCTGGATGGCCACGCTGAGGCGCTGGAACATAATAGTGGCTGCCTTTGGGTCCCTGGTATTGTCGATGAGTCTGGAACCCAATTCTTTAAAGAAACGTGTGTCATTTTTGTCCCCATGATCCCAAGGTCTCTGATCCCACTGGGACAAACTGATACTGTTGGCTTATGTCCCTGTACTTGCTGATCTTGTACTCCTCCCTGTGGTCAGCAGTTCCTCCCTGTCGCCCGACACTGTGATGGATGTAGGTGTCTTAGGGTCGAGGCGTGTTCTAATTCCCGAAATGGGAACTGTTTGGAAGAAGTCCCTGGAGTAATGTGCATTCACTGCTTGGAGATGGGCAGTCTCCTTGTTGGCAGTCTCTGATGTTTCAGCCCTAACATGTTGGCAAGTACCTTTACAGCGCTGGGGCCATTCCAACTTGACTGTTTGTAAGCCAGTGCTGCAGTAGGTTTTTGGGGCTGGAGCAGCAAGAGTCTCCCATTCAGTGACGGTACTAGCATAGCAAGGGTCCTTTATTCCTGCTGAGTCACTGAGGTTGTCTGGAAGAATTTGTTTTATTAACTCATTTGATGTTATGGAAGAGGATAAGAAAGCTGGTAGGGCAATCTGGGAGGATTTGTGTACTTCCAGCCCCCTCAAGCCTAACTGGAAGTGAGGCTTGCAACCACTGTCCATCTTCGAGGGAAAGATTCAGTACACACTCTAGCATGGTCTTAAGAAGATATATATATATATATATATATATATATATATATATATATATATATATATATATATATATATATATATATATATATATATATATATATATATGTCGTGCCGAATATGTAAGACTGGTCAATTAGCAAGAACTCATTTAAAATTAAGCCTTTTCTAAAATTTTCTCTTATACGTTTAAAGATATATTTTTTTCATTAACGTTAATGTAAAAATTTTTAATTTTGCTCCAAAAGAATCTTAGAAAACTTACCTAACCTTATTATAAGAAGAGCAATTTGTTTTAGCCTAACTCAACTAAATATATTTTAGATTTGTTTACAATAATTTAATACTAAATAAACATAGTGAAACATATTTTTTTTCCTTAGGTTCAGAATGATCTTGGCGAAATTATTACATACACAAATTTTCGCTTGTCCTATATGGCAAGATGAGCGTTGCTATTTAAGCCAAGATCGCAAGTTCTGCCCATTCGGCACGACATATATATATATATATATATATATATATATATATATATATATATATATATATATATATATATATATATATATATTTTTATATATATATATATGTCGTGCCGAATATGTAAAACTGGTCAATTAACAAGAACTCATTTAAAATTAATTCCTTTCTGAAATTTTCTCTTATAGGTTTAAAGATATAATTTTTTCATTA
>NC_091316.1:15734902-15814902 GCF_038502225.1 Cherax quadricarinatus
GCTCCAGGGGTCGATTCATAGCTCCTGGCCCCGCCTCTTCACTGATTGCTACTAGGTCACTCTCTCCCTGCTCCATGAGCTTTATCAAACCTCGTCTTAAAGCTATGTATGGATCCTGCCTCCACTACGTTACTTTCCAGACTATTCCACTTCCTGACAACATTATGACTGAAAAAATACTTCCGAACATTCCTTTGACTCATCTGAGTCTTCAACTTTCAATTGTGACCCTTTGCTTCTTTTTTCTATCTCTGGAACATCCTGTCTTTATCCATCTTGTCAATTCCTCGCAGTATTTTATATGCCACCGTTATCATGTCTCCCCTAACCCTCCTGTCCTCCAGTGTCGTCAGGCAGATTTACTCCTGTGGAACCCCGCTCATCACAGGCGCCCACTCTGACACCTCGTCACGTACTATGACTCGTTGTGGCCTCCCTGCCAGGTATTCTCTGATCCACTACAGTGCCTTTCCTGTTATACGTGAATGATCCTCTAGCTTTTGCACTAACTTCTAGTGAGGAACTGTGTCAAAGGACTTCTTGAGTTCAAGATGCAGTTTACCCACCCCTCTCTCTCGTGTCTTACTTCTGTTAGCTTGTTATAAAACTCCAGTAGGACTGTGACACAGGATTTACCTTCCCTGAAACCATGCTGGTTGTCGTTTATCAGCTTGTTCCTTTCTAGGTGCTTCACCACTCTCCTCCTGATAATTTTCTCCAAGATTTTGCATACTATACACGTCAGCGACACTGGTCTCTAATTTAATGCCTCGTGTCTATCCCCTTTCTTAAAAATTGGGACTACATTTGCCACCTTCCATACCTCAGGTAATTGCCAGGTTTCAATGGATGTGTTGAAGATTTTTGTTGGTGGCACACACAGGGTCTCTGCTTCCTCTCTAAGGACCCATGGAGAGATGTCCGGTCCTACTGCCTTTGAGGAATCAAGTTCATATAACAGCTTCTTCACCTCCACCTCGGTTGTGTGTATTTCATCCAGCACTTGTTGGTGTAACCCCCCTATTCCGACTTCCTGGAGTCCTTCCTGTCTCTACTGTGACTACTTTAAATCTCATGTTGAGCTCCTCACACACTTCTTGGTCGCTTCTTGTGAATGCCCCACTGTCCTTCCTTCCTCAACCTTATTACCTGATCCTTGACCGTTGTTTTCCTCCTGATATGGCTATACAACAGTTTCAGGTCAGACTTGACTTTCGATGCTATGTCATTTTTGTTTTGCTGCTGGGCCTCCCTCCTTATCTGTGTATATTCGTTTCTGGACCTTCAACTGATCTCCTTATTTCCCGGGGTCCTTTGTCTTCTGTACTTTTTCCAGTCTCAACCACACTTAGTTGTTACTTCCCTACACTTTTGGGTGAACCAAGGGCTCGTTCTGGTCTTTTCATTATTTCTGTTTTCCTTGGGAACAAACCTTTCATCAGCCTCCTTGCATTTTGTTGTCACGTAGTCCATCATTTCGTTTACTGATTTTCCTACCAATTCTCTTTCCTACTGTATCTCTTGCAGGAAGTTCTTCATGCCTGTGTAGTCACCCCCTTTTGTAGTTTGACTTTTTCCATCCAACTCCTGTTACTCTCTCCACTTGTAACTCCACTATGGATTCAAAGCTCAGAACCACATGGCCACTAGCCCGAGAGGCCTTTCGTATGTGAAGTCCTCAATGTCTGAACAACTCAAGGTGAATGGTTCATCCTCACCTCTCTCTCTGGTAGTGTCCTTAACATGTTGATGCATGAGGTTTTTCAGTACCACATCTAACATTTTGGCTCTCCATGTTTCAGGAACCTCATGTGGCTCCAGGTTTTCCCAGTCAATCTCCCTGTGATTAAAATCACCCATAACTAGCATTTTCGCTCTACCCATGTGAGCTCTTCTGGCCACCTCAACTAGTGTATTTACCATTTCTCTGTTGCTCTCTCATATTCTTCTCTTGGCCTCCTACAATTATGTGGCGGGTTGTACATCACTGCAATTACCACCTTAGATCCCCCAGACTGAACTGTTCCTACTATGTAGCCCCTTTCGCCCATTCTGTCCATTCCTTCCATTTCCTCAAATCCCCACCGGCTTTTAATGAGCACTACAACTCCTACTGCCCCTCTGCTCCATCTCTCTTTCCTCAGGATCTGATATCTGAGTGGAAAGGTTGTATCTGTTATCATCCTGGTGAGTTTCATTTCTGTGAATGCTATGATGTCTGGGGATGTGTCCTTGATTCTTTCATGCAACTCCTCACATCTGTTATTCCATCTGCATTCATATACCAAACCTTCAACTTCTTTTCTAAAACTGTGATCTAGGGGGTAAGTTGGGGTTGGGGAAACGGGATACCCGGTGAGGAACTATGGCAGAGTGCTGTGAAGGTGCAGTTTGCGTTGAGGGGGGGGGGTGAGGGCAGTGGGTATGGCATGTGGGTTGTGGGTTAGACTGTTTGGGTGCATTGGGGTTGTTGGGTTGATAGGTGGTCCTGAAGGAGGTTGTATTTGTTCCTCCTCCGGAGTCTGGGTTCTTCTGCCAATCTCTGTCTTTGCCTCTCTTTCCTCCTTGTGTCCTTTGTACCCTCTCTTTCAGCTTCTGTCTCTCTTCTCGTGCTCTGTCGTGGTCGAAGTACACCCTCCAGTATGCTATGTTCCTTAGTCGTGCTTTCTCCTGCAGGATGCTGTGTCGTGCTGATTCTGCCTTGAAAATCACTTTGATTGGCCAGTTCCTTCCTCTTGAAAACCCCCCTACTCTCAAAAAATTTGTCAGCTGAGTCATGTCGTCCTCTCCTATTGTTTTTATGATACTTTCAATTGCTTTTTTTTCACTGTCTTCTTGCTTCGTAAGTTTCCCCTTCAACTTCCTGGAGCCCATAAACAAAGACTGACCTCTCCCTTTCATTCTCCCACTGCAGCTCCCTTTGTATCCCCGATTCGATTTAGTTGCCTCTATCGCAGCATTCCTTTCTTAAATCTCTTCTCTATCTGCTGTCCCTGTGCCCAGTGGTCTGTCATTTTTCCTTCTTAACTTTTCCTGGACACCGCCGTGGTCTGTTACGGACTCTGCGTATAACTTAGCACTTTCATTTTCTTCAGTCCCCTCGTCTGTTCCTGATGTGCTCCTCGTCTTTTCCCGGGCTCCACGGTGGTCTGATAGGGCCTCTGCATACAGTTTAACTTCGCTGTTCCCTACAGTCCCCTCATTTATGCCTGATGTAGCAGTTTCTGTGTGTGTGTGTGTGTACTCACTTATTTGTGGTTGCAGGGGTCGATTCATAGCTCCTGGCCCCGCCCCTTCACTGGTCGCTATTTGGTGTGCGGAAGGATGGATAGAGTTGAAGGGGAATAAGAACATACGTACGTGTTTGTGCGAATATTAATTAAAGTACCGAGCTTGTGAATCAAGAGACAGACTGATAGGGTCAGCGTTTCCATTGTGTTTTGTGGAGAAACAGCCAGGGGCTCTGGTGGCCTGGTGGTTAACGCTCTCGCTTCACACGGCGAGGGCCTGGGTTCGATTCCCAGCCAGAGTAGAAACATTGGACGTGTTTCTTTCCACCTGTTGTCTATGTTCCCCATCAGTAAAATGGGTACCTGGGTGTTAGTCGACTGGTGTGGGTCGCATCCTGGGACACTGACCTAAGGAGGCCTGGTCACAGACCGGGCCGCGGGGGCGTTGACCCCCGGAACTCTCTCCAGATAAACTCCAGATAAACCATGTTTGTTGTGCAGCAGCAACAAGCAGCAATGTTTGCCGTATACTAGCAGTGGGCAGCAATGTTTATCGTAAAGCAGCAGCAGGTAACAATGTTTATCGTACAGGAGCAGCAGGAAACAATGTTTATCGTACAGCAGCAGGTAACAATGTTTATCGTACAGGAGCAGCAGGTAACAATGTTTATCGTACAGCAGCAGCAGCAGCAGCAGGTAACAATGTTTATCGTACAGCAGCAGCAGCAGCAGCAGGTAACAATGTTTATCGTACAGCATCAGCAGGTAACAATGTTTATCGTACAGCAGCAGCAGGTAACAATGTTTATCGTACAGCAGCAGCAGGTAACAATGTTTATCGTACAGCAGCAGCAGGTAACAATGTTTATCGTACAGCAACAGCAGGTAACAATGTTTATCGTACAGCAGCAGCAGGTAACAATGTTTATCGTACAGCAGCAGCAGGTAACAATGTTTATCGTACAGCAGCAGCAGGTAACAATGTTTATCGTACAGCAGCAGCAGGTAACAATGTTTATCGTACAGCAGCAGCAGGTAACAATGTTTATCGTACAGGAGCAGCAGGTAACAATGTTTATCGTACAGGAGCAGCAGGTAACAATATTTATCGTACAGCAGCAGCAGGTAATAATGTTCATCGTACAGCAGCAGCAGCAGCAGCAGGTAACAATGTTTTTCGTGCAGCAGCAGCAGGTAACAATGTTTTTCGTGCAGCAGCAGCAGGTAACAATGTTTGTCGTACAACAGCGGCAGGTAACAATGTCGTACAGCAGCAGCAAGCAACAATGTTTGTCGTACAGCAGCAGCATGAATAACTCAGCAAATATACAAGGAATTTGTATAGAAATCGTGACGAAAATGGTATAGAATTCTTACAGTCAAGAATTTCAATTGCATGTCAGTCACAGTGTTCCCATGGTGTGTGGTTCAGTCACAGTGTTGTTCCCATGGTGTGTGGTTCAGTCACAGTGTTGTTCCCATGGTGTGTGGTTCAGTCACAGTGTTGTTCCCATGGTGTGTGGTTCAGTCAGTGTTGTTCCCATGGTGTGTGGTTCAGTCACAGTGTTCCCATGGTGTGTGGTTCAGTCACAGTGTTGTTCCTATGGTGTGTGCTTCAGTCACAGTGTTGTTCCCATGGTGTGTGGTTCAGTCACAGTGTTGTTCCCATGGTGTGTGCTTCAGTCACAGTGTTGTTCCCATGGTGTGTGGTTCAGTCACAGTGTTGTTCCTATGGTGTGTGCTTCAGTCACAGTGTTGTTCCCATGGTGTGTGGTTCAGTCACAGTGTTGTTCCTATGGTGTGTGGTTCAGTCACAGTGTTCCCATGGTGTGTGGTTCAGTCACAGTGTTTCCATGGTGTGTGGTTCAGTCACAGTGTTCCCATGGTGTGTGGTTCAGTCACAGTGTTCCCATGGTGTGTGGTTCAGTCACAGTGTCCCCATGGTGTGTGGTTCAGTCACAGCGTTCCCATGGTGTGTGGTTCAGTCATAGTGTTTCCATGGTGTGTGGTTCAGTCATAGTGTTTCCATGGTGTGTGGTTCAGTCACAGTGTTCCCATGGTGTGTGGTTCAGTCACAGCGTTCCCATGGTGTGTGGTTCAGTCACAGTGTTCCCATGGTGTGTGGGTCAGTCACAGTGTTCCCATGGTGTGTGGTTCAGTCACAGCGTTCCCATGGTGTGTGGTTCAGTCATAGTGTTTCCATGGTGTGTGGTTCAGTCATAGTGTTTCCATGGTGTGTGGTTCAGTCACAGTGTTCCCATGGTGTGTGGTTCAGTCACAGCGTTCCCATGGTGTGTGGTTCAGTCATAGTGTTTCCATGGTGTGTGGTTCAGTCATAGTGTTTCCATGGTGTGTGGTTCAGTCATAGTGTTTCCATGGTGTGTGGTTCAGTCACAGTGTTCCCATGGTGTGTGGTTCAGTCACAGTGTTCTCATGGTGTGTGGTTCAGTCACAGTGTTCCCATGGTGTGTGGTTCAGTCACAGTGTTCTCATGGTGTGTGGTTCAGTCACAGTGTTCCCATGGTGTGTGGTTCAGTCACAGTGTTCCCATGGTGTGTGGTTCAGTCATAGTGTTTCCATGGTGTGTGGTTCAGTCACAGTGTTCTCATGGTGTGTGGTTCAGTCACAGTGTTCCCATGGTGTGTGGTTCAGTCACAGTGTTCCCATGGTGTGTGGTTCAGTCACAGTGTTCCCATGGTGTGTGGTTCAGTCACAGTGTTCCCATGGTGTGTGGTTCAGTCACAGTGTTCCCATGGTGTGTGGTTCAGTCACAGTGTTCCCATGGTGTGTGGTTCAGTCATAGTGTTTCCATGGTGTGTGGTTCAGTCACAGTGTTCCCATGGTGTGTGGTTCAGTCACAGTGTTCCCATGGTGTGTGGTTCAGTCACAGTGTTCCCATGGTGTGTGGTTCAGTCACAGTGTCCCCATGGTGTGTGGTTCAGTCACAGTGTTTCCATGGTGTGTGTTTCAGTCACAGTGTTCCCATGGTGTGTGGTTCAGTCACAGTGTTGTTCCCATGGTGTGTGGTTCAGTCACAGTGTCCCCATGGTGTGTGGTTCAGTCACAGTGTTCCCATGGTGTGTGGTTCAGTCACAGTGTCCCCATGGTGTGTGGTTCAGTCACAGTGTTCCCATGATGTGTGGTTCAGTCACAGTGTTCCCATGGTGTGTGGTTCAGTCACAGTGTTTCCATGGTGTGTGGTTCAGTCACAGTGTTCCCATGGTGTGTGGGTCAGTCACAGTGTTCCCATGGTGTGTGGTTCAGTCACAGTGTTCCCATGGTGTGTGGTTCAGTCACAGCGTTCCCATGGTGTGTGGTTCAGTCATAGTGTTTCCATGGTGTGTGGTTCAGTCACAGTGTTCCCATGGTGTGTGGTTCAGTCACAGCGTTCCCATGGTGTGTGGTTCAGTCATAGTGTTTCCATGGTGTGTGGTTCAGTCATAGTGTTTCCATGGTGTGTGGTTCAGTCATAGTGTTCCCATGGTGTGTGGTTCAGTCACAGTGTTTCCATGGTGTGTGGTTCAGTCATAGTGTTCCCATGGTGTGTGGTTCAGTCACAGTGTCCCCATGGTGTGTGGTTCAGTCATAGTGTTCCCATGGTGTGTGGTTCAGTCACAGTGTTCCCATGGTGTGTGGTTCAGTCATAGTGTTCCCATGGTGTGTGGTTCAGTCACAGTGTTCCCATGGTGTGTGGTTCAGTCATAGTGTTCCCATGGTGTGTGGTTCAGTCACAGTGTTCCCATGGTGTGTGGTTCAGTCACAGCGTTCCCATGGTGTGTTGTTCAGTCACAGTGTTCCCATGGTGTGTGGTTCAGTCACAGTGTTGTTCCCATGGTGTGTGGTTCAGTCACAGTGTTGTTCCCATGGTGTGTGGTTCAGTCACAGTGTTGTTCCCATGGTGTGTGGTTCAGTCACAGTGTTCCCATGGTGTGTGGTTCAGTCACAGTGTTCCTATAGTGTATGGTTCAGTCACAGTGTTCCCATGGTGTGTGGTTCAGTCACAGTGTTCCTATAGTGTATGGTTCAGTCACAGTGTTCCCATGGTGTGTGGTTCAGTCACAGTGTTGTTCCCATGGTGTGTGGTTCAGTCACAGTGTTCCCATGGTGTGTGGTTCAGTCACAGTGTTCCTATAGTGTATGGTTCAGTCACAGTGTTTCCATGGTGTGTGGTTCAGTCACAGTGTTCCCATGTTGTGTGGTTCAGTCACAGTGTCCCCATGGTGTGTGGTTCAGTCATAGTGTTTCCATGGTGTGTGGTTCAGTCACAGTGTTCCCATGGTGTGTGGTTCAGTCACAGTGTTCCCATGGTGTGTGGTTCAGTCACAGTGTTCCCATGGTGTGTGGTTCAGTCACAGTGTCCCCATGGTGTGTGGTTCAGTCACAGTGTCCCCATGGTGTGTGGTTCAGTCATAGTGTTCCCATGGTGTGTGGTTCAGTCATAGTGTTCCCATGGTGTGTGGTTCAGTCACAGTGTTCCCATGGTGTGTGGTTCAGTCACAGTGTTCCCATGGTGTGTGGTTCAGTCATAGTGTTCCCATGGTGTGTGGTTCAGTCACAGTGTCCCCATGGTGTGTGGTTCAGTCACAGTGTTCTCATGGTGTGTGGTTCAGTCACAGTGTCCCCATGGTGTGTGGTTCAGTCATAGTGTTCCCATGGTGTGTGGTTCAGTCACAGTGTTCCCATGGTGTGTGGTTCAGTCACAGTGTCCCCATGGTGTGTGGTTCAGTCACAGTGTTCCCATGGTGTGTGGTTCAGTCACAGTGTTCCCATGTTGTGTGGTTCAGTCACAGTGTTTCCATGGTGTGTGGTTCAGTCACAGTGTTCCCATGGTGAGTGGTTCAGTCAGTGTTTCCATGGTGTGTGGTTCAGTCACAGTGTTCCCATGGTGTGTGGTTCAGTCACAGTGTTTCCATGGTGTGTGGTTCAGTCACAGTGTTCCCATGGTGAGTGGTTCAGTCACAGTGTTCCCATGGTGTGTGGTTCAGTCACAGTGTTCCCATGGTGTGTGGTTCAGTCACAGTGTTCCCATGGTGTGTGGTTCAGTCACAGTGTTCCCATGGTGTGTGGTTCAGTCACAGTGTTCCCATGGTGTGTGGTTCAGTCACAGTGTTCCCATGGTGTGTGGTTCAGTCACAGTGTTCCCATGGTGTGTGGTTCAGTCACAGTGTTCCCATGGTGTGTGGTTCAGTCACAGTGTTCCCATGGTGTGTGGTTCAGTCACAGTGTTCCCATGGTGTGTGGTTCAGTCACAGTGTTCCCATGGTGTGTGGTTCAGTCACAGTGTTCCCATGGTGTGTGGTTCAGTCACAGTGTTCCCATGGTGTGTGGTTCAGTCACAGTGTTCCCATGGTGTGTGGTTCAGTCACAGTGTTCCCATGGTGTGTGGTTCAGTCACAGTGTTCCCATGGTGTGTGGTTCAGTCACAGTGTCCCCATGGTGTGTGGTTCAGTCACAGTGTTCCCATGGTGTGTGGTTCAGTCACAGTGTCCCCATGGTGTGTGGTTCAGTCACAGTGTTCCCATGGTGTGTGGTTCAGTCACAGTGTTCCCATGGTGTGTGGTTCAGTCACAGTGTTCCCATGGTGTGTGGTTCAGTCACAGTGTTCCCATGGTGAGTGGTTCAGTCACAGTGTTTCCATGGTGTGTGGTTCAGTCACAGTGTTCCCATGGTGTGTGGTTCAGTCACAGTGTTCCCATGGTGAGTGGTTCAGTCAGTGTTTCCATGGTGTGTGGTTCAGTCACAGTGTTCCCATGGTGAGTGGTTCAGTCAGTGTTTCCATGGTGTGTGGTTCAGTCACAGTGTTCCCATGGTGAGTGGTTCAGTCAGTGTTTCCATGGTGTGTGGTTCAGTCACAGTGTTTCCATGGTGTGTGGTTCAGTCACAGTGTTCCCATGGTGAGTGGTTCAGTCAGTGTTTCCATGGTGTGTGGTTCAGTCACAGTGTTCCCATGGTGAGTGGTTCAGTCAGTGTTTCCATGGTGTGTGGTTCAGTCACAGTGTTCCCATGGTGAGTGGTTCAGTCAGTGTTTCCATGGTGTGTGGTTCAGTCACAGTGTTTCCATGGTGTGTGGTTCAGTCACAGTGTTCCCATGGTGAGTGGTTCAGTCAGTGTTTCCATGGTGTGTGGTTCAGTCACAGTGTTCCCATGGTGAGTGGTTCAGTCAGTGTTTCCATGGTGTGTGGTTCAGTCAGTGTTCCCATGGTGAGTGGTTCAGTCAGTGTTCCCATGGTGAGTGGTTCAGTCAGTGTTTCCATAGGGTATAAAATCATTCTTCCCATCGGAAGAATAATTATATGCTAGCAAGGGGTTCATAGTATGGCTCTATATATAATTTAAATGGCAATAAGTAAGGTTAGATAAATATTTAGAACTTTTACAGTACTGGGTAGAAGCTTTCTAGGGACGAAATTATTTCTTAATCTTACAAGTTTAAACTGCATTTATGTACAGATTTTATATACTAGAAATAGCCCAGTTGTTTTGCCAATGGTTATGGAGCTAGTAATTAGCGGTTTTATTGTTATTATGAATTTATGTGAGTTAGGATGTACGAATGTGTAGCGATGACTGTTTTCCCCTCAGTGTGCTACCAGTCTTGGTCAAGGATGGACTTGCTCTGGATAAGCACCATTATCTCGGCCTGGGATTGTGAAGGCCATATGTTAACCCTGGAGGATTGAAAAGAGCTGGAGAACAACTGGAAAAGAGTTTGGAGCATTACTGAAATTAAAGCTGAGAAATGGGTATGTGAACTATTTATTGGTGTAAGGCAAGGAGGTTTGTTATTCTTGACAAAGGTGTCAATAAATTGTAAATAAGGATACAAATTATAAGTGTGATCATTATGTATGTGTGCTGTTATTTATAATTATTTAGTCTTATTTATTGCTTTATAAATAATGTAGACTAAGTAACAAGGGGAGGATAACTTTTGTAGTAACTTAGTGTGTTTAGTAACTACGTACTACTGGGATTATAACTAAACAAATTTAGGGTGTGGATTTTCATTTTAGTGATTGTGGTCACTAAGATTATCAATGAGAAGAGGATATTTAATAATTCTTTCGCCCAATTGTGATTGTATTAATGCTGGCAGTCATATATAAATTTATTTTAATAACAATTGGCCATGGCTATATTATCTGGTCATTACTGGCCATGAATATTATTGACGAATGATTATTATCTTGCTCTCATGGTGGTCAAGCATTCAGTTAATTGCCTACATGATTATTAATAATTGTTGGTGATTAATTTATTTATGTTTATATGTAATCATTATCATATTAATGTAATCAGCATTTACTGCTCATCCATTCGCGACAGAATTTGGTGACTGAGAGTAAAATAAAATAAGAGACTTACTACCCATTTAATTTCCGTCTTCCTCCATCACTGACATCACTGTATTTGATGACGTTCTTCGAGTAGTAATTGATTAATTATAACCGTAAACATTTCACCCGTTTCCAACACTACATACGATTGAAATGGAAAATATATGAAGAAACAACGATTAAAAAGTAAGACAGGGTGAAGGGGATATAAAAGCGATAAAAGCAGAGAGTGAGAGAGAAGCAGAGAGTGAGAGGGAAGCAGAGAGTGAGAGGGAAGCAGAGAGTGAGAGGGAAGCAAAGAGTGAGAGGGAAGCAGAGAGTGAGAGGGAAGCAGAGAGTGAGAGGGAAGCAGAGAGTGAGAGGGAAGCAAAGAGTGAGAGGGAAGCAGAGAGAGTGGGAGGAAAGGAGGGATGTATGGCGGGAATTAAGTAGAGTAGGACGTAGGTCGGAAGGGAAGGAAGGGATTGAGTAGCTGAAGGGAGTGAGGAGCGAGGACGGGAATAATAAACAAATAGCCTGCAAACAGTAGGGAGGAGCTTAAGATATGTTTCGGTCGGACTTGGACCGACTTTGTAAATGGTCCGAGTCGGACCGAAACGTCGTCGTAAGCTCCTCTTGTCTATTTGTAGTTATTTGTGTATTGTTCCAGTCATATTATTGTATCTTTTTGTTCTTCAAGGACGGGAAGGAAGCGAGGAAGGAGAGAAGGGAGAGAGGGAAGAAGGGAGTTATGAAGGGCGGGAAGAAAAGAGGTAAGGAGGGCGGGAGGGAGGAAACAGACAGGAAGCCAGACAGGTGCTGGCATGACGAACAACCAGACACAGGTGGGTCGAGCTGGCAGGTCACCCACAGGTATATTTATAATAATGACTGAGGCTCTTTACATGGTTGGTTTTCTCTCTCTCTCTCTCTCTCTCTCTCTCTCTCTCTCTCTCTCTCTCCCTTTCTTTAATGCTTCTTCCTTATGCTTAAGATATAAACTTTATTTTCCGTGTGCTTTACGTATGTTTCTCACTCTCCAATCTGCCTACAATTTCCCTATAATATTTCATTATATGTTTTCGAAATCCAACATGACTTTTGACTTCTCATTTATGCTTTTTTAATGAATGATTCATTCTGCTTTTGATTTTATTTATTTTTCTGCACAACCAACAAACAATAACCGGTTTTTTTCTGACTACAGCTTTCTTTGATAACTTGGAATTGTTTGTGTCTTGTGGTACAAGTGTGTGTGTGTGTGTGTGTGTGTGTGTGTGTGTGTGTGTATAACAAGAATTAATGTGTGTGATAAACACTTGTGGTTTATTGCGTGGATGATGTCACTCACACACACACACACACACACACACACACACACACACTTTCTCATATATCATTTCACACTACACTAACTACTCTATACACAAGCCACACTACCCACACAAAACGTACCACTCACACCATGCTACCCGAACCATTAACACCACATTACCCACAGCATGTTACACGCACCACACTAACTAAACCATAAATACCACACAACTTACACCACACTAAACATATCCACACCATACAACAGACAACTCACTACCCACGCACAACCAACACATTACTTAACCTACACACCACCCTAACCATACCACTAACAGCACACAAACCCTGACACCAACAACACTAGCTCCTCATACACTACACACCATCCACACCATACTACCCACACACCACACTAATCCTACCACAATACTCACACATCAACGTCACACAACAAATATATCATCCACACCATACTTACAATAAATAATTCTCCTTACAGTACATATAACCAATTTCATTTTACATAAATTCATAACAAACATTATGCAATTAACTATTAAGTCACATATTTCCTAGACTCAACAGTTTTCCTAACAGTTACATTCTCCTTACAGTCACTACAGTCTTCACTCACAGCAACCACTCTCAGCAGTCACTCACAGCAACCACTCTCAGCAGTCACAGCAACCACTCTCAGCAGTCACTCACAGCAACCACTCTCAGCAGTCACTCACAGCAACCACTCTCAGCAGTCACTCACAGCAACCACTCTCAGCAGTCACTCACAGCAACCACTCTCAGCAGTCACTCACAGCAACCACTCTCAGCAGTCACTCACAGCAACCACTCTCAGCAGTCACTCACAGCAACCACTCTCAGCAGTCACTCACAGCAACCACTCTCAGCAGTCACTCACAGCAACCACTCTCAGCAGTCACTCACAGCAACCACTCTCAGCAGTCACTCACAGCAACCACTCTCAGCAGTCACTCACAGCAACCACTCTCAGCAGTCACTCACAGCAACCACTCTCAACAGTCACTCACGACAACCACACTCTCAGCAATAACTCACAACAACCACTCTCAGTAGTCACTCACAACAAGCACACTCTCAGCAGTCACTCACAACAATCACACTCTCAATAGTCACAACAAGCACACTCTCAGCAGTCACTCACAACAGCTACACTCTTCAGTCACCCACAACAACCACTCTCAGCAGTCACTCACAACAAGCACACTCTCAGCAGTCACTCACAACAACTACACTCTTCAGTCACCCACAACAACCACTCTCAGCAGTCACTCACAACAAGCACACTCTCAGCAGTCACTTACAACAACTACACTCTTCAGTCACCCACAACAACCACTCTCAGCAGTCACTCACAACAAGCACACTCTCAGCAGTCACTCACAACAAGCACACTCTCAGCAGTCACAACAACCACTCTCAGCAGTCACTCACAACAACCACTCTCAGCAGTCACTCACAACAAGCACACTCTCAGCAGTCACTTACAACAACTACACTCTTCAGTCACCCACAACAACCACTCTCAGCAGTCACTCACAACAAGCACACTCTCAGCAGTCACTCACAACAAGCACACTCTCAGCAGTCACAACAACCACTCACCAGTCACTCACAACAACCACTCACCAGTCACTCACAACAACCACTCACCAGTCACTCACAACAACCACTCACCAGTCACTCACAACAACCACTCACCAGTCACAACAACCACTCACCAGTCACTCACAACAACCACTCACCAGTCACTCACAACAACCACTCACCAGTCACTCACAACAACCACTCACCAGTCACTCACAACAACCACTCACCAGTCACTCACAACAACCACTCACCAGCCACTCACAACAACCACTCACCAGTCACTCACAACAACCACTCACCAGTCACTCACAACAACCACTCACCAGTCACTCACAACAACCACTCACCAGTCACTCACAACAACCACTCACCAGTCACTCACAACAAGCACACTCTCAGCAGTCACTTACAACAACTACACTCTTCAGTCACCCACAACAACCACACTCTTCAGTCACTCACAACAACCACACTCTCAGCAGTCACAACAACCACTCACCAGCCACTCACAACAACCACTCACCAGCCACTCACAACAACCACTCACCAGCCACTCACAACAACCACTCACCAGCCACTCACAACAACCACTCTCAGCAGTCACAACAAGCACACTCTCAGCAGTCACTCACAACAACCACACTCTTCAGTCACTCACAACAACCACACTCTTCACCCACTCACAACAACCACACTCTTCAGTCACTCACAGCAACCACACTCTTCAGTCACCCACAACAACCACACTCTTCACCCACTCACAACAACCACACTCTTCAGTCACTCACAACAACCACACTATTCAGTCACTCACAACAACCACACTCTTCAGTCACTCACAACAACCACACTATTCAGTAACTCACTACAACCACACTCTTCAGTCACCCACAACAACCACACTCTTCACCCACTCACAACAACCACACTCTTCAGTCACTCACAACAACCACACTCTTCAGTCACTCACAACAACCACACTCTTCACCCACTCACAACAACCACACTCTTCAGTCACTCACAACAACCACACTCTTCACCCACTCACAACAACCACACTCTTCAGTCACTCACAACAACCACACTCTTCAGTCACCCACAACAACCACACTCTTCACCCACTCACAACAACCACACTCTTCAGTCACTCACAACAACCACACTCTTCAGTCACCCACAACAACCACACTATTCAGTCACTCATAACAACAACACTCTTCAGTCACCCACAACAACCACACTATTCAGTCACTCACAACAACCACACTCTTCAGTCACCCACAACAACCACACTATTCAGTCACTCACAACAACCACACTCTTCACCCACTCACAACAACCACACTCTTCAGTCACTCACAACAACCACACTCTTCAGTCACTCACAACAACCACACTCTTCAGTCACTCACAGCAACCACACTCTTCAGTCACTCACAGCAACCACACTCTTCAGTCACCCACAACAACCACACTCTTCAGTCACTCACAGCAACCACACTCTTCAGTCACCCACAACAACCACACTCTTCACCCACTCACAACAACCACACTCTTCAGTCACTCACAACAACCACACTCTTCACCCACTCACAACAACCACACTCTTCACCCACTCATAACAACAACACTCTTCAGTCACCCACAACAACCACACTCTTCACCCACTCATAACAACAACACTCTTCAGTCACCCACAACAACCACACTCTTCACCCACTCATAACAACAACACTCTTCAGTCACCCACAACAACCACACTCTTCACCCACTCATAACAACAACACTCTTCAGTCACCCACAACAACCACACTCTTCACCCACTCATAACAACAACACTCTTCAGTCACCCACAACAACCACACTCTTCACCCACTCATAACAACAACACTCTTCAGTCACCCACAACAACCACACTCTTCACCCACTCATAACAACAACACTCTTCAGTCACCCACAACAACCACACTCTTCACCCACTCATAACAACAACACTCTTCAGTCACCCACAACAACCACACTATTCAGTCACTCACAACAACCACACTCTTCAGTCACTCACTACAACCACACTCTTCAGTCACCCACAACAACCACACTCTTCAGTCACTCACAACAACCACACTCTTCAGTCACTCACTACAACCACACTCTTCAGTCACTCACAACAACCACACTCTTCAGTCACTCACAACAACCACACTCTTCAGTCACCCACAACAACCACACTCTTCACCCACTCACAACAACCACACTCTTCACCCACTCACAGCAACCACACTCTTCAGTCACTCACAACAACCACACTCTTCACCCACTCACAACAACCACACTCTTCACCCACTCACAACAACCACACTCTTCAGTCACTCACAGCAACCACACTCTTCAGTCACTCACAACAACCACACTCTTCACCCACTCACAACAACCACACTCTTCACCCACTCACAACAACCACACTCTTCAGTCACTCACAGCAACCACACTCTTCAGTCACCCACAACAACCACACTCTTCACCCACTCACAACAACCACACTCTTCAGTCACTCACAACAACCACACTATTCAGTAACTCACAACAACCACACTATTCAGTAACTCACTACAACCACACTCTTCAGTCACTCACAACAACCACACTCTTCAGTCACTCACAACAACCACACTATTCAGTCACTCACAACAACCACACTATTCAGTAACTCACTACAACCACACTCTTCAGTCACTCACAACAACCACACTCTTCAGTCACTCACTACAACCACACTCTTCAGTCACTCACAACAACCACACTATTCAGTAACTCACAACAACCACACTCTTCAGTCACTCACAACAACCACACTATTCAGTAACTCACAACAACCACACTCTTCAGTAACTCACAACCACTCTCAGCAGTCACTCGCAACAACCACTCTCAGCATTCACTCACAACAACCACTCTCAGCAGTCACCCACAACAACCGCTCTCAGCAGTTACAACAACCACTCTCAGCAGTCACTCACAACAACCACTCTCAGCAGTCACTCACAACAACAACACTCTTCAGTCACCCACAACAACCACTCTCAGCAGTCACAACAAGCACACTCTCAGCAGTCACAACAAGCATACTCTCAGCAGTCACAACAAGCACACTCTCAGCAGTCACAACAAGCACACTCTCAGCAGTCACAACAAGCACACTCTCAGCAGCCACAAGCACACTCTCAGCAGTCACAACAAGCACACTCTCAGCAGTCACAACAAGCACACTCTCAGCAGTCACAACAAGCACACTCTCAGCAGTCACAACAAGCACACTCTCAGCAGCCACAAGCACACTCTCAGCAGTCACAACAAGCACACTCTCAGCAGTCACAACAAGCACACTCTCAGCAGTCACAACAAGCACACTCTCAGCAGTCACAACAAGCACACTCTCAGCAGCCACAAGCACACTCTCAGCAGTCACAACAAGCACACTCTCAGCAGTCACAACAAGCACACTCTCAGCAGTCACAACAAGCACACTCTCAGCAGTCACAACAAGCACACTCTCAGCAGCCACAAGCACACTCTCAGCAGTCACAACAAGCACACTCTCAGCAGTCACAACAAGCACACTCTCAGCAGTCACAACAAGCACACTCTCAGCAGTCACAACAAGCACACTCTCAGCAGTCACAACAAGCACACTCTCAGCAGTCACAACAAGCACACTCTCAGCAGTCACAAGCAATACACACTTCAAGTCACAATCGCTCAAAAAAACATGTACAGTCACAGTAATCACTTCTAACAATCACACTATCATTCACCATACTCACACATTCCTCACAATCACTCGACAATCATACGCTCTTTCTTACAGTTATTAATATTAATTGCATAAGTCTGATAAATATTTAAATGATCTTCATTATGCCTAAAACATTCAATAAAGCACACATCACTTACTTAATCCGCTGTAACCATTCATACTGACGTCACTGTCACCATTCATACTGACGTCACTGTCACCACTCATAATGACGTCACTGTCACAACTCATAATGACGTCACTGTCACAACTCATAATGACGCCACTGTCACCATTCATACTGACGTCACTGTCGCCACACATAATGACGTCACTGTCACCTCACTGATGCCACTGTCACTATTAAAACTGACGCCATTGTCGTATTTATACTGACACACTATCATTCCTATCATTCACTGTCAGCATTCCTACTGCCACACTGTGATCCCTCCACAGTATCTTTATTGTTACAATTCCTTCTATGCCCATTTATCACCATTCCCATCACTTACTCCAGTTCCACCACTATGATTACGGTCATCCCAAATAACGCCATTGACGTCATTTATACTACCTTCATTGCCACCATTCCTACCACAGCCACAGCCACTGATGTTCAAAGTTTATCGACAGATTGGCTAAACTGCGAAACAAATCCCATTCATATCTATCAAACGATAACTAAGAACTGTTGCCTATTTTTATCGTGGTCACAACCTTATACATGACAGTCTTCCTTGCTCTAAGTATCACATTCATCTGTTACCCAACAGTAAATACTATATATATATATATATATATATATATATATATATATATATATATATATATATATATATATATATATATATATATATATATAGCAATGAAATCACGAAAGAACTGATTTTAAATCATCTACCAAACCGCGGCAGGCCAGGACTCGACCCTACGAGCCTTATACAGCCTCCAGAGACAGCACAATGTACATATCGCCTTACCACTTGAGCCAGCGATACTACAAGAATCACGCATGCAGCTGAGCTACATTATTGTAAACTTATCTAAAATATATTTAGTTGGATTAGGCTAAATTAAATTGCGCTTATTATAATAAGGTTAGGTAAGTTTTCTAAGGTTCTATTGGTACAAAATGTTAATTTTTACATTAACATAATTGAAAAAATATATCTTTAAATGTATAAGAGAAAATTTTAGAAAGGACTTAATTTTAAATGAGTTCTTGCTAAGTGACCAGTTTTACCTATTCGGCACGACATGTATATGTAGTATACACACAAATACATGTGATTAGCGAAAGCTAATTTTTACGTTGTCTATGTTGAAGATGTTATAATAATATTGACTGGTGAATATTCAACATACAGTGATTAAAGAATATTGGGTTCTGTTGACTGTCAACTGATTTCTTAAAACGAAATTTCTTGAGTATCCTATTTTTGGAACACTGAATAATTCCCATGTAGAATATACTTTCAGTAAATATTGTTGCGTAATGTTTCCACAACACCCTTTGTCTCTGATGTATTTCGAAAGTTTTCCTACCTTCTTCCCGGGGCCGGGCCAGCTGAAGTCTTCAACTGCTGACACCAGTGTTGCCCTCACCCCTAGACGGAGCAATGAAGCACTAATAAAGGTTTCGCCTGCAACACAGTTTCTTTTTCTTCTTTAGCCTCTAGTCAAAGTTGAATTACCTCAACACTAAGACTGGTCTCGTATTTTCTCTGTTTTTTTAACACGCTTTATGAGATGAGTGTTCCATGGTGGTGTTGCGTACTCCAAGCACGACCTGACACATGTCGTGCATGCAGTCTTGCATGACATTAATGAGCTTTCTAAGTCAGTCTTCGAATTGTTAAACGAGCATTTGCTACACAGGTTGTTCAGTTGGTGTATCTCAGGCAATATTCGTGGCGCTATGCTTTTTTTTCTCTCTCTCTCTCTCCTTGAGCAGAGTTTGCAGTGAAGTTTGCTGAGTCTATACTCAGTTTCTGATCTGCTAATAACACCCCCCGTATTTTCATATTTATATTTCTTGGGGAAGCACTAAACCTGTAGGGGCGCCACAGCGCCATCGGGAATGGAAGTCAATCATATTTGATCCAAAGAACGGAAAGAGTAGCGCCAGTTTGCTGAAGGTGAATTCAAGTTGCCACTTGTCTGACCAAATGCCTTCTTGCAGTCCAAGAATATATAGTTAACCCACCACCCTCTCTCCTGCTATTTTGCCATAAAATTCAAAGAGACTTGTTAGCGAAGATTTTCCAGCTCTAAAGTTGAGCTGGTTATTTTTTACGAAAGCACTTTTCTTAGTGCTCCACCAGTCTTCTGATTATCTTCTCCATTACCTTACATATTATGCACGTCAGTGATACCAGTCTGTAGCTTAATACTTCTTCTCTTTCTCCTTTCATAAATATTGTCTTCACGTTTATCTTCCACATCTCCAGCAACTATCCTGTATACACTGACTTACTGCAGATTTTAGCTATGGGTTCAGACGGTACTTCCGCTACCTTTTGGAGAATTCGTTGCGACACTTATTCCTCTTCCATTAATTTGATGTACTCAGCTCACTCTCAAACCATTTTACATTTTCCCTGTTATCTTAAGTGTTATTGGTGTGTTCTTCCTCACTGAATCACCGATAATGGTTCTGTTTCTACTGACAACACCCTGCATGTGACTGTATGTTATGCCTTGGCCGTAACCTGCTCTGTTTTGACCGTGCCCTGCCCTCTAACTGGTGGAGTCCTGCCCCTCCTTGGCCGTGCCCTGCTCCATCTTGGCCGCACCCTGCTCCTTCTTGACTGTGTCCTGACACCATGACAGTGCCCTGCTCCGTCTTGGCCATGCCTTGTCCCGCCGGCGCCAGTCATCACTCGAGAACCAGTAGATTCTTAAGGGCGGCCTAGAGCCCTATTAGGAATGACAATTACTTGATAAGTGCCAGTGCCAACCCAGGTCCAGCGAGCCTGGCGCCACCAGACTTACTTTACTCCTATCACCCTTAAAAGAGAGAGAGAAGGAAGGGGGGGGGTGCCTTATATATACTTCTATTAAATATCGTTTCCCCCCCAGACACTGTATGATCCCTTGCGGGTTTGCCACTTCCCTATAATCATACTAATTTACTCCAGTCACTATACTCTCACCCTTGGGGATAAATCAATCTGTTCTCATCCTTGGTGATGAATCACTATTCTCATCTTTGGGGTTGAGTCATTCTACTTACACCCTTGGGGTTAAATCAAGCTACTCACCCTTGGGATTGAATCACTCTACTCACACCGTTAGGGATGAACTACTCTAATCTTATCACTCTTGGCAGGTGAGGGGTTAAGTCACCTTCCTCTCACCCTGAGAAGTTCAGTCGCTGTACTGTCCCTCTGTGGGTTAAATTTTCCTACTGTCACCAATGCAGTTGAGAAAGCAAACAAAGCAGAGAGATTAAGCAGATAACAGGTGAAGTGAGCAAACAAGAACGGATGTCCATGACTGAACTGTGAGTCCCCAAATACAGGCTCTTGTGAGAGACAGGAACACTGATCCACACGATGATGCACGTTAATGTACGAGACGAGAAACAAAGACGAAATGGACAAGAGAAACAGTAGACAGGAGAGAGAGAGAGAGAGAGAGAGAGAGAGAGAGAGAGAGAGAGAGAGAGAGAGAGAGAGAGAGAAAGAGGAAAAAACAAATTTGATAAGAACGCTGAAAAGATAAAGAATTAAGAAAATAAAACAATATGCCCGTGCAGATGAATACGCACGTCCGCACACGCGCCACGCACACACGCACGCACGCACACACGCACGCCCGCATACACGCAAGCCCGCACACACGCGCACACACACACACACACACACACACACACACACATAACAAGGAGGTGTACTTAATAAAGTGGCCACTGAGTGTATACACTTCGAAAGATGTACACTTCTTTGTGTAAAGGTTCTTAGTGTCCACCGCACTTATCTGATCGTAACTACCCAGGAGTGACGTGAGCATCCAGTACAATGAGTAAAACTTGCTTAATAAACATGTAGTCAGGAGATCAGGTATTCTATACAAAGCACACACACACACACACGCGCGCGCGCGCGCGCGCGCGCGCGCGCGAAGTGAAATACCTTATAAGGTATGTAAAAAAGGGAATACAGAAACAACAAACTCAGACAATATAAACACTGTAGGGGTAAGCATGCCACCCTATGTGAACAACAGAAGAGTAAATACGTCGCATTTAAAAATTGCATTCAGGTATTTAAACATTGTTTGCTATATGATGTATTCCAGAACTATCACAAGAGCATAAAGCACCAGGATGGAGTCTTCACTGTCAAAACGTGTCCACATATTAGAGGTAACTTAGATGATGGTACTGGAGACAAGAGGAATGTAGTAAGAAGGCAAGTGACTGCTGACCACCTGAGGAAAATTGATGCAAATGTACAAAAGGTGTCCTAAGTGAATGCCTTCGTGTCCAATTCCTTACTGATGAGTGATCTGCGAAAAAATAACTAAAGGAATTAAACCTTACGTAGATGTTACAAGAAAGATCTTTGGAGGATATAGTAGAGCAAACAGTGAGAGATTTGTCTCAAAAGAGAAGACCAAAACAGTGATGGAAGCTAAACATGAAAATCAGTCACAGGGTCGACAGGATGCAATTCCATAGTCAAATTTATCAAGGAGAAGAATAAGGAAGCGATAAAAACAAGTGAGAAATGGTATAGTTTTAAAAGTAGGTATTATATGTCTATCTCGCTAGGAAATTAGTGTTACCTTTCATAAGAATAACGAAGTGGAGCAGGAACCTAGAGTAGATCCCTCTCCAGCCGGAACTAGGTAAGCATACACAACTAGGCGAGCATCGTAGCATATCTTCACAACTAGCTGAGTATAAACTGTTAAACAAAAAGAAAAGTCAGGCATATAGCATAAACCAACGTAATAAGACTGACCACAACAGACCAAAGGTATAGCAATAGAGGCAAACAAGCTCCAAGACAGCCACAGTTACGGTACATATACAGTACAGCGAGACCTCGGTACACAAGCAGAAAAGGAAGAACAACGCAGACACAACTAAGCATTAAATTTAACACAGATGAATCAGGATGTTAGGAAATACTTTTGAGTCACTTGGTAAACAAGTAGAATGAGCTGTAGGAAATGATGGAGGCAAACTCCTTACAAAATTTCAAGAGCAGGAAAGATAAGGCCCAAGAGGCCATTCATCAGTAATACTAGCTGAGTGAAGATTAAGAGGCCGGGCCAAGAGCTAAGATTGTTGAACACACACACACACACACACACACACACACACACACACACACACACACACACACACATACACACACACACACATACACACACACACACACACACACACACACACACATACACACACACACACACACACACACACACACACACATACACACACACACACACACACACACACACACACACACACACACACACACACATACACACACACACACACACACACACACACACACACACACACATACACACACACACACACATACACACACACACACACATACACACACACACACACACACACACACACACACACACACATACACACACACACACACACACACACACACACACACACACACACACACACACATACACACACACACACATACACACACACACACACACACACACACACACACACACACATACACACACACACACACACACACACACACACACACACACACACATACACACACACACACACACGCACACATGATCCACAGCATCATCAGGCACACACAGACAGGTCACAATATTGACATATAGAACACAACAATGACAGTCATACAAACCCAAACTAGAGCACTGGTGCTCACACATCACATCAGTGACACACACAGACGACAGCACTGACACACACACACACACAGATATATCATAATCTACACCTGGAAGATTCTGGAGGGACTGGTCCCTAATATGCACACAGAAATCACTCCATACCAAAGCAAGAGACTTGGCAGGCGGTGCAACATACCCCCAGTGAAAAGTAGGGGCGTCACTGGTACACTAAGTCCCCTCATGGAAGGTTCGTTGATGTTGGTGAGGGGCTCTTGATTTAGGGAATTGGATCTGTGCTCCACTTCCCCGAATTAAGCCTGAATGCCTTCCACAAACCCCCCCCCCCCAGGCGCTGTATAATCCTACGGGTTTAGCGCTTCCCCTTGATTATAATAATAATAATAATGGTACACTAAGAGAAAAAAGCAATAAGTGTCCGGGGTCCAAGACTGTTCAACAGCTTCCCACCAGCAATAAGGGGCATTACCAGTAGACCAATGGTTGCCTTCAAGAGGGAGCTGGACAGATACCTAAAGTCGGTGCCGGATCAGCCGGGCTGTGGTTCGTACGTTGGATTGCGTGCGGCCAGCAGTAACAGCCTCGTTGATCAGGCCCTGATCCACCGGGAGGCCTGGTCGTGGACCTGGCCGTGGGGGCGTTGATCCTCGGTATACCCTCCAGGTAGATCACATCAGTGACATACACACAGACCACAGCATTGACACGCAGTATTGACAAAGATCGGCGTCAGCGCTGCTACATAAACACTACATAAACAGACGTGGTCACTCGGTGACCAAGTCTGCAACGGTGATACATGAATACACTATCTCTGAAATATACCATAGTACTGAGAAAGGCAGACCACAAAACTGAAACATATACAGACTGACTACAGCAATGATAGATATACAGACCCCCATCACTGACAGACTACAACACCAACGCACATACAGACTACACCCCTCATACACACAGCCTGATACACAGACCACAACGCTGACACAGACAGAATTTCAGACAGGGAGCTAGACAGCTTGGTGATACCATGCAGGGATGCCAGATAACATATCAGATAATGTTATCAAAACTGCCCTCGGTCTGAAATATTTGTCGCGCTTCAAGTGCTCCCACAGCCTCTAACACCCACCCAGTGGTGGGTAGGTAGGGGTGATGTGCGTATACGAGAGTAAAGTACGATGGGGCGGGAGAGGGGTTAATTTAAATGGGAAGGTAATTTTTAACCAGAGCGGTCAAACAAACCACTCATTTCTAGATCACATGGTAGAAACAATCTAATGGTTATAATCGCAACCATAATTTTTAAAGGGGTGTACCGGTAAGCCAGTGGAAGGTCTCGGTCAGATGTCCAAAAGCTCCAACTGTGGGTCATCATATGACTAAGACCCACGTCAGGAAAAGCTTGTCCTGTTTCCTGACCTACCTACTCACCTCTGTGCTCCTGTGGCCCGATATAAGCCACTGAACAATGAGTTATCCCACCTTCACACGTGTCCTTAGACAAATCAATCTGACATGGTCCTCCCATAGTGCTGGCACCAATGACTGGCTCATCGTATGACAAAGACCCATATCAGGATTATTTTCCTCAGACAAATCAACAGAAGTCTTATGAGGAACATCTCACCTACATGAAGAATATTTCAGGCATACCTCCCAGTGAGGGATACCTGTGAGAAGTGCCACGAGGCATACGTTCCTCTCCTCTGTTGTTACCTACTGGATTTTTTCACGACGTGTCAGAATCTTCATTGAATTATGTGCAGGTGGACCTTCTATCTGAGCTGGTATTGTTGATTCCATGTGAGGATCATATGTAAAGTAATCATGATATTAGGGCTGGAGAAAGAGGAATGAGAAAGGATAAGGACAAAGGAGCGAAGAAGGAATGAAGGAGTTAGTGGTGCCCTGGCTGGCACAGTGTGTAACGTAGCTAGTTGTCCTGGGTTGAGCCTGGTCCAGGCTGCAACTATTCCCTGTATGAGCAGTATCATCGAGGACTCGGGAGTCCTGTATGTGAGTACTCTTCGTTTTCGCCGCCAATATTCTAGCCTCGTTGCCTCTTATATTGTAACTTTAATTAATTTAGTAGCTTATGGCCATCTGGGGACAAAAAAAACTTTAATTTTTTCTCACTGCATTCTTCGTTACAAAATCATTTTGATAATTAAGCACCATAATGCATGTGCCAAAACTTAACATATAAAAAAATATGTTTTATACAAGCTATAGATGATTTAACGGACCATTAATGAAGTTTTCCCTATAGGCGGAGGTAACAAAACAAGGTTGGGGAAAAACAAGCCCTTATTTTCTAAGATAAAGCGTTTCCATGACATCACAGATAAGAACAGATATCACAATCAGTATATTTTAAGGTAATTTTGTTATATGTCGTATGTATATAAATAAGATATGCTACCAAAATTTAAATTTTACGGTAAACTGAAAATCTGCTTCAACAAAGAAATGAGAAATAAAAAGTAAATTCAGGAAATAGTGTAGCTACAGGTAAATATTATACAACCGAAGTGACAAACAAAAAATTACTTGGCAGCGCCTTTCAACACATAATTATATACAACTTTAATTAATGTCAATGATGTGGCATTATAAATTTACACACGAATAAATGCCTGATCTATTTTCTAAATTTAAAGCATTGGAAAATTGCTACGTAATTATTAGAAACCTTAAAATTAACAAAGTAGTGTAGCCTTAATTAATGTATACATGAGTACATTATACAAGAACATTTTATAAAGATTTTGTCTTTTGAGATAACAGGTTTTCAATATCACGGAACCGCTACAGTAATTCAACACTCAATTTCGTTCTCTTGTTTTCATGGGAGAAGTGATTCATTGCTTATTAAACAACAAATATTGACCATTAACTTCACATTCCTCAGTGAATGTGAATTAAGATTTTCCCTTCAATGTTGGCCAACTTAACCCAATGAATGTTGTGTTATTTATACTGCACAAATGTCATCAGCAGTTGGCCAGTTCAATATTACATAATTTGGGTTGGATGTCTGCTCCTTCGATGAAATAATTTGACTTCTACATCTGTAACCTTGGCAGATTTATCTTCTGTAAACATTTTCAATACTTTCCTCAAGAGTATGTAGAAGGGTGGTGCCATGATACTGCATAATACCCGTCTGTTTTTTATATAAAATGGGAGTTTCTCAGCAATAATCGAGCATTGTGAAGATGAATGGACGCTGAGAGCTTCCTTTGGTTTGAAGACTGAATCTGGTTCATCAGGTTTACTGATTCTGAAGAATCCTTAGTTTTTTCTATTTTACTAATTTTCCATTATTTTTCCGCTTTCTTCTTTTCCTTAACTTGTCTCTGGATTTCTGTGTCCCTAACAAATATACCATGCGCAGACTTTTTTGTTGGTTGGAACTTTACTTTGGCAGTCTCGGGGGCTTGATTATTCCATCAAGTGTGGATTCTTTTTCTTTATTTACAAGCATTACCGAATATTTCATTCCAGAAGGGGCATACTTCTGTATGCATTCATAAGAGACTGGGACACAATGACCAGGACCATTTGCTTCATCTGTTGATGAAATACCTTCCAGGATTTTCTCTTTTCCTTTAGAAAAGAAGGATGACGCCATCCATGAGCAATTTGGCTTGAGGTGGTATTTCTAAGTGAAATATAACTTCATCCTCTTGTGACGTGGAGAAGTTGCTTGTGAGATGGACTGGTGTGGAGACGTTGGCAAGTACACTTTCAATACAGAATTCTGTTCAGGGTAAAGACCAAAAATTGGTGTTACATCGCAGTCCACTGGTGATCCATTTGCCCTCCATCTCTCAAGCCTCTGAAAACTGTATCTTGCAGAACTTATAAAGTAAATACATGTTGCCTCAAATCCTGCCTTAATGATTTTTCATAGAGACCCTCTTTTCCAAATAACTGCAATCATATTGACAGTCTGCCCTACGTAATGGCTGGCGTGCTCCTGTCTCAAGTACACGTTATATCACGTTTTTTCATAACTTTCTAGAGGTCCAAAACATGCTATATCCAAAGGCTGTAAGATATCAGTAGTGTAAGGATGCAGCTGTATTACAGATGTGTCTTACTTAATTGCATGTTAGAGCAGAAATAGGTGTCAAATACACATTAAACAACAGCAGTAAAGAACTAGTACCTTCACTTTTGTTTGACAACCAAGTAAACCAGGTGTGAAATACATTCGTTGTCATCGCACCAGAATCACCTACAGCATATTGTGCCTCCTCGCCTCTCCAAATGTCATGCATGTTCTTCCTTTTGAATATGAAGATGAATTAGACACAAGTGCAACATTTGGTTATCTTTATTTATAGATGTTTCGCCACCCAGGTTTTATCAATACAATACAAGGACATAACGTGAAGAATGAAGAACTATATACAAAAGCCTTGAAGAGTCTGAAGCACAGACAGTAAGACTGCCACTTATATACTGGCATCAGATGAGGGACGTGCAGCAGACGAAGGCACTGTCACTGGTAGGCGGGATTTCCCAGGGCAGGAGTAAGCAACAAGGTTGTGGAGATGTCCTCTGTACCAAGATTCTTGGAATCCTTTTAAATTTAATCACAGGCTCCAAACTAGTTCCATCGGCTAAAATTGTGATGTTCTCCTTATTTACACCACATGTAACTCTCAGTTTTCCTTTCTACAGCTCCATCTGTTTTGCATTTTGAGGGGCCAGATGTTATGGAGCAAAAAGTATTACAAAAAAAAAAAAAAGAAAAAAATTACATAGGATAAAAAATAATACGGGTTAAAAACAAAGATGGTCAGATCATTATATACCTAGAATAGTTTCTACGTTGCCTTTTTTTTTTTACCTTACAACTGTGCAATTTTTTTTTACACAGATGACTACAGGTGTTTATTAAAATATTGTTATTAATATAGTCTCTTCGTTTAGTAAATTACTTTTAACTCTTTAAAATGCTTTCAATATGTCTCTTAAACCTGAACACATAAATTCTCTCTTCTTATAAGTTATAACTCCTATGGTGTAATGTGGTATTTCATTTGATATCATATATGTTTATTATCTGCAATTACAGTAAACTGGCGATATCACAATATGCAAAATAACCACAGCGAAAAAAAGTGAAATTCCCAAGCGCTTTCGTGATTTCTCACACTCATGAAAGCACTTGAAACTTCACTATTTTTTCACTGGTTATTTTGCATGTTTATTATCCAGATCGGTGTGCTAATCTTGCTGTGTGATGGAAGTGTGGATGAGAACCTTAGAATAAATGACAGATAAAAAAACAAATGGTTGGACTTCTGAACTCCTTTACAGTGTGTGAATGATTAGTAAGTAATTAGTGATATATTATAAGTAATTAAGCCGGACTTGAAGTAGTGGGGAATCTACCACTTGCGGTCTGACAACCTGTTAAATGTTTTGTACTCTGGCGTGATTGCTGCTCTTTTCTCTCGTGAGCTGGTTGGAAAATCTCATAAACTTCTACTTACTTTCTTTTCCAGTTTACGTGTGGTGCTCTGAGACTGGGGCTCTGGGTTCAATAATCCCCACAACCATTAACAGATAAGCAGACTTTTCTTAAAATATAATTTGTTTCAGTGTTTCCTCTTATGAACCGATAAATATATTCACGATAAGTAGAATGGTATGAAAGTAATTTTATTTTGCACTAAAACTGATTTAGCAACTTAACCTAGTCTTGCTAGAATATGCAAAATATAATATTGTTTAATCCTATCTATTTAGGAGCAGTTTAACTACAACTGGAATTATTTAACATTTATGAAATAAATTTTGTGATATTGTAACATTTGCAAGTTACAACAAAAAAAGTACACAGCGTCCACTAGGTATAGTGTAAACTCCTGCATTGACTGGTTCATGGTGGTTCGATTTTGTCCTGGTTAGATCCCTTAGGGAAGTGGTAGATGCGATGGCGACTGTAGTGTTAGTTTGTGCAAGTACCTTGGAAACGCTCATTGCAACCTAGCTGTTGGGAAGGATATAACCAGGATATAACCACCATGAACCAGTCAATGCAGGAGTTTACACTATACCGTGTGGAGGTTGTGACAAGATATATGTAGGGGAAACAGCTAGGAACCTTGAAACACGCCTCAAAGAACACATTAACGCATGTAGGAATGATAACTTGAATAATGCCTGCGTACAACACCGGAATACCACCAATCACCTCATGATATTCAACGACGCCCAACTAGTAATCAGAGAGCCAAATTTCCGCAGACGTAAATGCCTTGAATCATCATTAGCCGTTGTTTCTAACGCAATCAAGCAAAATAAAGGCAGTTTCATCATCTCTGAAGTATTAGCAAAAATCCTCCTCAAAACAGTAAACCCTGTCATCCCACAGTCTCTGCTACACAAGAACACAACAGAGAAGGAACACTGAAACAGACCTCCTCAGATTCTACCAACAACAGAAATTTGTCTAACCTATTTTTATGTTACCCAAGTAATAGCTTTTATAACCTTTTACTCATGTGCAAGTTGATTGTTTACCATTTTGTATTACTACTACTATTACAACTTATATTACTACTACTACTACCACCACTAGCATTACACCTCACTCTAAGCCTATATATACCCTCTGTGTCCACATAGTTTGTAACGGCTTCATGAAGCTCCTGGAGAGCGAAACGTTCCCACAATAAAATGTCACATTAGTTGCACTTGTCTCCTTTTACTTTACATATCGTCGGTAATTCTACCAACATTAACACAAAATAACCCTTAAGATAATGAGTAATTTTGTTTACATTGCATACAAATGAGAATAATTTTGGTGACGCAGATACTGTAAAGACTTTTTTACAGAGGAGGTCCCAGAAGTGTAGCTGTCTGTTCTGGTCAACAATGATTATGTGCCCAAACATGCTGTTGTCTGCAACAACTGGTGGAGTCTGACTGCTCAGCTGTTCACGTGTTTTTAAATCACAGACAGGTTCCCGAGTCCTGCATCTTGGAACCTCTTTCCCTACCATGCTACTTCAGCAGCTATAGCATAGAGTGCTTGTTGAACTGCACATATAATTGTGTTCAGATCAAGAGATTGTATGATTGGTTCAACACTTTACGGAACGCAGACAACTGGGTTACAGAAGCACTGAGTGTGGGCAGGTAGCTTAATACTGTCCTGAACCACTGCGGCCTTATTGTGGAACAAGGTCTTGAAGCCAGTGCAAGTGCTGATGGTATAGGTATCTTCATTAGCTATGTGGGAGAAAATTCAAACGAGTTTATTTTTTAAAATTGCCTGACAGCTGCATGTCAGCCTGCACAGTTTGGATTGTTGGTGAACGCACATGCTCCCCACCACTGTAAGTGGGCAGGCAACATTAACAATTCAGTATTGATATTTATTTTCTTTCTTTTCTAAACACAAGGCATTTGTCTGAAAGGTTGGGGGATCTATGGCTTTGGCCTGGACTGTAGTTGCGTTGACTCTGTGGGATGTTCAGTTACAGTTTACCATGTCTTATAGTCGATCTATGTTATCCCAGGCTAAGGCTGTGAACACCCCTGAGTGTATGTTTTTTTGGTCAGGCGACACCACTAGCGCATTCTAGCTTCTGAAGACAAAAAGCTGTGTCCATTTCTTCAACTTGAGAGTATGACACGCTTTGACCCAGCCAATTCAGTATGTGAATCAACTCAACATTTACTATCAATGATTTCACAGTAAAGGGTAGAATGATATGTTTCACTGACTCTGTCTTGTCACAGGTGATGGCAAGTTCTCGCCATAGGAGTCAGTAACCGCTGTACTAAGATAGGTTTGCATAATCGGCTGCGCCTGTCAGCAGTAATTGTGAAGGAATTGGGCCACTGAAGAAGAGATGCTGCTCCTCCAATGCTCCAGTTCTGATATGATACGTGGCAATGTATGACTATCTGGCTTCATAATCTGCAATTCTGCTATGGGTGTATGACATGATTTCTCAAGCTGTCACATAGAAAGGCTGTCAGGATATAGTAAAAGTTTTCTCTCTTCATTCAAAAAAATGTAAAGTGCTCCTCCAACTCAGTCTTCAACTTGTGGTGGGTACACTTCTTTGTCGAGGCTGTCACCTTAATGACAAAGCAAGCATTTATAGTCACCACCAGTCTAGATGTGAGATCAGTCAGAGGCACCACAGCCGCACTGACAAAGTTCTCCTCTGACAAATGTAAACAGTTAACTGTATGATTGTGTCTTTGAAGCCTCATACCTTGCCTCAGTAGCATTAGTGCCTCTCCATCAGCTATCATCTACATTGCTGACTGTGGCAGCATCCGCATCTTTTGTGTACAAACAGACGGTAGCAAAATCTGTAATGGCAACCTTCGGCAGCTACCAGTTCCCTGCTGACAATGACAAACATTCTCTTTAGCGTTTTCACAACTTCAACTTTCCTGGTTTTCTCATCAGCTCTCAGTACACTATATAAGAGTCTTGTGTTATGGTTTCTCAAGTCCTTATTTATTTTATCACAGAATATGTACTTCGCTCCAGAAACTGAAACAGATTACCAGTGGGTCTTGCCTCAATATTTTTTTTTCTCAACTTTTGATTCGGTCTCGTCTGTAAGATTTTCTTTGGCAATAATGTCATCAAATGACTTTTTCGTGATAAAAATGATTTGATATCTCCCCTCAGGCAAATCTTTAACTATTTCTAAGATTACAGCATGGTGTATGATTTCAGTAGCTCTAAGGAGAGTTTCAGCCTTGATCTTGTGTTCAACAAGAACTGGAAAATCCATGCGTGCCGCACATAGCACCTAAGTCTTATTAAACACGTGTAATGAGGCTATGCCGTTTCAGCCACTTCATTCCCAGTTCTTAAGCTACTCTCCGAATTACAACTTACTCTCCTCTTTCCTCTCTTCTCTCTCTCTACTCATATCTAAACATCTACATCTTCCTCCTGATTTACAACTCTTATCTCTCATTTCTTAGTTCATATATTTCACATATGCTTCTCACCTTAACATATTCCTTGAATGTTGCTGCTCCCTCTCTATGCTGACTCACGCTCCCTTTCCCCACGCATCTGCATCCAATTCTACCTCATTAACCATTTCCTTGTTCTTCCCTCCTCAGCTCCTCCCCACTATGCTCCACTCCCCTCCAATTAGGCAAAGCGGACCCCGATAGGAGCACCACCGGGCGTACCAGTACCCGCCAAGGGGTCAATTAACCTTCAACTACACTACCAGCATCTGCATTTTTCAAGCACTTCACACACACCTCCTTGGTCACCATCTTCACACACACACACACACACACACACACACACACACACACACACACACTAGTAACTACACACTCACACACCTCTTTGGTCACCATCTCGCTACCACTATCTCCATGTACTTCAATTCCTTTCTTACCATCTCGGTACTGTTATGCTCACACACACTTTTCTGGTCACTGTTTTCACTACTACAATGGTGAAGCACTTTACACACACGTCTCCGGTCACTATCTTCACTATTACCTTGCTTAAGCACTTCACACACACGTCTCCGGTCACTATCTTCACTATTACCATGCTCAAGCATTTCACACTCACTTGGTTTTCCCTTCTTATGACACCCATAACCACACCCTCCTTCAGCCTTGGATGAATCTGTTAAATGATTTGCACTCTGGCAAGCTTGCTGGTCTTTTCTGCCTAATGAACAGCCTATAAATCTCACAAACTTCTATTCACATTCAGCATACACCAGTCTTTCCTCTGTGCTAGTGTGCCTTAGTATACCTGGGGGGTGTTTTGGAGGTCAAACACGTTTCCTCGATCTGAGACTGAGCCGAGGGGGCGATGATGCCCAGAGCCATTAAGAAATAACAGATATGCAGCACCATTTTCTTAATTTTACTTTCGTATATAAAAAATACCCTTTTCTGATCTATATTTTTATTTTTCCTTAGCGCCCCTGAGCGGCTAATTTACTGTGCATCTTATGCTCATCCTGTGAGTGATATCGCAACAAAGAACAAGATTACAGAGGAAACAATGGGTCTCAAATCCACTGCACACAGTTACGTATTTAAATATATTAAAGTCACTACATATATTGCTATATCTTCACATAGTTAATCTTCGTAATACAATATGTAAATACAACCAATGTAATATTCAAGTATCTTATTACCGCTCAAAGCATATATCATCACCAGGTTAAAATCTCATCAAATAGCAGCACATTCATGTGTCGGTGTCATATGTGGATACATTCTCAAGATTTCAGATATTTTATTATTAACAATGAAATGATTTGCTATTACCTGTAGGGTTTGTCGGGACATGTTTAAATGGTTTGATATTTCGCCACTAAGGTAAAATGTTCCAGAGTGCGACCCTGCCTCTGTCCACACGCATTTCATGTCACCGGTATCTCCATACAGACTGTACTGCCACAATGAAATCTGTTAGTGCCAGTCTGTATGTTCTTCAAACTCGTTTGCTGGTTCATTTCTCACACTTGTTATTTAAACTTATATTTGAGAAACCGAAACTATATTCGATATTCACTATATTTAATGCTGGGTTAGGCAAGTCATCAACCTATGCTCCCAGAGCCCTATGTGAGAGGAAATCCACAAAGTTAAACCGCTGTTCTTTATGTATGTCCTAGCTCCTACATAAGCATGTTATATTCAGATCTCAGGCTATTTAGAGCAAGCAATGAGATAGCCATAAAATAATTGTAGCATTCACGAGCTTGAGAGCAACAAGTCTGTTACGCTGTTTACTTTGTAAGGTGAAAGTCCAATTATTAGTTTTAGTAGATATAAACAAAGTTTTCCAGTGGGCAACGGAAAACAATATGATGTTTAATGAGGACAAATTCCAACTACTCCGTTATGGAAAACTGGAGGAGATAATAACTAGAACAGAGTATACTACAGACTCTGGCCATACAATAGAGCGGAATAATAATGTAAGGGACCTGGGAGTAGTAGTGTCTGAGGATCTCACTTTCAAGGATCACAACAGTGCCACGATCGCACGTGCAAAGAAAATGATAGGATGGATAATGAGAACGTTCAAAACGAGAGATGCCAAGCCAATGATGATCCTTTTCAAATCACTTGTTCTCTCTAGGCTGGAATACTGCTGTACATTAACATCTCCGTTCAAAGTAGGTGAAATTGCAGATTTAGAGAATGTACAGAGAACCTTTACTGCACGTATAAGTTCTGTCAAGCACCTTAACTACTGGGAACGCTTGGAAGCACTTGACTTGTACTCGTTGGAACGCAGGAGAGAGAGATATATCACTTGGAAAATCCTGGAAGGATTGGTCCAGAATATGCACACAGAAATCACTCCCTACGAAAGTAAAAGACTGGGCAGGCGATGCAAAATACCCCCATTTAAAAGTAGGGGCGCCATCGGTACACTAAGAGAAAACACCATAAGTGTCCGGGGCCCAAGACTGTTCAACAGCCTTCCACCAAGCATAAGGGAAATTGCCAATAAGCCCCTGGCTGCCTTCAAGAGAGAGCTGGACAGATACCTAAAGTCAGTGCCGGATCAGCCGGGCTGTGGTTCATACGTTGGACTGCGTGCCTGGTCGTGGACCGGGATGCCTGGTCGTGGACCGGGTCGCGGGGGCGTTGATCCCCGGAATAACCTCCAGGTAACCAGGTAAACATCAAACTGGTTTACGCCAACAACACTTTCCACCCACACACTGTTGCACTCAGTACCCTACAAAAACCATCCTGAAATAAACTACTTCTTTAATATATTCCTTTTCAATCGACCCTTGTTTCTACCATGTCTCTTCCTTTCTCTACCCTTGTTCTCCCTTAACCCCAGCCTGTACCTGCACCCCTTAATACAACCCCTGGTGCTCACCACCTCCTTCCTTTAACGTGACATGGTCTCTATCTCTCCCTCTTACTTCAACCTTTGATCTCTACCATGTCCCTCTCTTGATTCAACCTATACATGAAACACGAAGCCAAAGTGACTGTACAAAAGACGATCATAGGGGATATACAGGTTCGATGAAGCCCCATTATTACTGCTGTATCAAGTAATTCTTTAGAAGAACCTATAGCTAATCCTTTGGAAAAGAAAATCGAAAAAAAAAAAATCTTTGAAGAAATTGAACAAATATTTTTTTCTGAAGAGAATCAAAACATAATCCTTTTAAAATAATAAAGAATATTCATTTTGAAAAGAGAACCAAAATATAATCTTTTTGAGAAAGAGAAACAAAAATCTAACTTTTGAAGACATAGCAGACAAGTCATCTTTTAAATAAATATTTAAAAATGAGGACATATCAAGTAATTACTCTTCTAAAATCAACAGAAAATAATTAGTTTCATTTAGAGAAAAACGTAGAACATTCGGTTTTATGAATAAGATGTATCGAACAGTCGACTTTAACGATAAAAAAAATCGAACAGTCCCATTTAACTATAAAAACATCGAACAATCGCTTTTAACGATAAGACACGGAACATTTTCGTTAATAATACACCTTGAATAAAGTTTGCAACTTAAAACCCACCGTATAGCTCCAAAGACATGTGACACTTTACTCTCTACATGCAACTACGACCATAGTGCAAAAAACATGATGGTTTTTTTCAAGCAGTCATATGGAGTGTGAAAGTTGTGTAATAAATCCCTCTAGAATTCATGAAAAATACGTAGCAAGAGAAGTAATAATTAACTGGGCTTAACTAGAGAACCAATAACCTGTCTTGCGGTAGAGAACTACTTTGTAAATTTTAATGAGAAAACTATTTTATACTTCTACTTAAGGAGAGAACTATCTTATACTTCCACTTAACGAGGGAGCTATCTTGTACTTCCACTTAAGGAGGTGGTTCCCTCTTAACGAGGGAGCTATCTTGTACTTCCACTTAAGGAGGTGGTTCCCTCTTTACGAAAGAACCATCTTGTAGTCCCTGGCAGACTGACCTCGGAGAGCTGACTCTTCTCAGGACAAGGTCGTCGAGTGCGTCTGTCTTCGGGTTTTATTAGTGAGAGGGACGGGACGGGTGGGAGGGTGGTCGGTGCAGGCGCCGGTTGGGTAAATTTTTCGTGAAGGCAAGACGCTGGTGGCACAAGAGGGGCAGTGAGGACAGCCCCCGGGGATGGCTCCGATGACAACTTGTTCTGCGCAGCGCACAAGACAAGATACACATGGTCTCTCTCTCTCTCTCTCTCTCTCTCTCTCTCTCTCTCTCTGCTGTAAGGGAGGGTAGGCGGAGATGGTGTTACAGGGTGAAGGAGGAAGCACGAAGGGGAAGGGGACAAAGAGGGGTTAGAGGGGAATGGAAGGGAAAGTGCGAGCTATATGAAGAACAAAGGAACGGGGCAAAAAGGGATAGATTGAGATACTTGATGGGGAAGAGTGAATGGGGAATGGGAAATCAAGAAAAAAGACAGGTTCGAGGCATAAGGTAAGAGTTTACTGGGACAACCACCCAACCAACCTACCTACTTACCTACCCACCTTCCTGCCTGTTAAAAATTCCGGGAGTCAGTGTCATTGCGGCCCAGTCCCGGACTGGGCCTCCTGTTTGCCGATATTATCAGTCAGGTTATTGGTAGTAGCAGAATGTCGTCAAACGTAAGCAACACAGCCCAGCTGACCAGGAACTGCTAAAAGGAATTTATCAATTTCCTTCTTCAAGACGAGGTCTGATACAATTCATCAATAAAATACCTGAAACATAATATCTGTAAAATACAACCATCTTAACACGCCATCAACACAAAGCCATTATAAGTTTATATGCACTGAGGAAGAGAGAGAGGGCAAGGTTATCCTGGTAAATGGAGATGATTCACGCGCATGAATGTACACACACACACACACACATTTAAAAGCACCGTTGCTGACTGTTCATTTATAACTACGTGTCTCACACTTCCACAAGCCACTCCTCAAAACTGCATGATATTTTTGTTCATCATCGACCAACCCAAAATAAGTAGTGTCGTTTGACACCTTTTTTAAAAATTTAGTATGAGAGAGTGCTTAACGAACACACACACACACACACACACACACACACACACACACACACACACACACACACACAAACACACACACACACACATCATTGCAGTGATGTATAATCCACCACAGAACTGCAGGAGGCCAAGAGAGGAATATGAAGAGAGCAACAGAGCAATGGTGGACACACTTGCTGAGGTGGCAAGAAGAGCTCATTCCAGCAGAGCAAAGTTGCTGGTTATGGGGGATTTCAACCACAGGGAGATTGACTGGGAAAACCTGGAGCCACATGGGGGTCCCGAAACATGGAGAGCCAGGATGTTGGACGTGGTGCTGGAAAACCTCATGCACCAACATGTTAAGGACACTACCAGAGTGAGAGGGGAGGATGAACCAGTAAGATTGGACCTTGTGTTCACCCTGGGCAGCTCAGACATTGAGGACATCAAGTATGAGAGTCCCCTAGGAGCTAGCGACCACGTGGTTCTGTGCTTTGAATACACAGTAGAGCTGCAAGTGGAGAGAATAACAGGAGTTGAATGGGAAAAGCCTGACTATAAAAGAGGGGACTACATAGGGTTGAAGAACTTCCTGCGGGAGGTCCAGTGGGACAGAGAACTGGCAGGAAAGCCAGTAAATGAAATGATGGAACATGTAACCAAGGAGGCAGTGGAAAGGTTTATTCCCAAGGGCAACAGTAACAACGGGAAGACCAGAACGAGCCCCTGGTTTACCCGACGGTGTAAGGAGGCAAAAACAAAGTGCAATAGAGAATGGAAAAAGTACAGAAGGCAGAGAACACACGAAAATAGGGAGACCAGTCGCAGAGCCAGGAATGAGTATGCACAGGTAAGGAGGGAGGCCCAGCGACAGTATGAAAATGACATAGCATCGAGAATCAAGACAGACCCGAAACTGTTGTATAGCCACATCAGGAGGAAGACAACAGTCAAAGACCAGGTGATCAGATTAAGGACAGAAGGTGGAGAACTCACAAGAAATGATCAGGAGGTATGTGAGGAGCTGAACAGGAGATTTAAGGAAGTTTTTACAGTAGAGACAGGAAGGGCTGTGGGAAGACAGCACAGAAGGGAACATCAAGAGGGAATATACCAACAAGTGTTGGATGACATACGAACAACTGAGGAGGAGGTGAAGAAGCTCTTAAGTGACCTTGACACCTCAAAGGCGATGGGACCGGACAACATCTCCTCATGGGTCCTTAGAGAAAGAGCAGAGATGCTGTGCATGCCTCTAACCACAATCTTCAACACATCCCTTGAAACTGGGCAACTACCTGAGAAATGGAAGACAGCTAATGTAGTCCCCATATTTAAGAAAGGAAACAGAAACGAGGCACTAAACTACAGACCTGTGTCTCTGACATGTATTGTGTGCAAAGTCATGGAGAAGATTATCAGGAGGAGAGTGGTCGAACACCTGGAAAGGAACAAGATTATAAATGAAAGCCAGCATGGGTTCATGAAAGGCAAATCTTGTATCACAAACCTCCTGGAGTTTTATGACAAGGTAACAGAAGTAAGACACGAGAGAGAGGGGTGGGTAGATTGCGTTTTCCTAGACTGCAGGAAGGCCTTTGACACAGTTCCCCACAAGAGATTACTGTAGAAGCTGGAGGATCAGGCGCATGTAAAAGGGAGGGCACTGCAATGGATAAGGGAATACCTGACAGGGAGGCAGCAACGAGTCATGGTACGTGAAGCGGTATCACAGTGGGCGCCTGTTGCGAGCGGGGTCTCACAGGGGTCAGTTCTAGGACCAGTGCTATTTTTGATATATGTGAACGACATGATGGAAGGAATAGACTCTGAAGTGTCCCTGTTCGCAGATGACGTGAAGTTGATGAGAAGAATTAAATCGGACGAGGATGAGGGAGGACTGCAAAGAGACCTGGAAAGGCTGGACATGTGGTCCAGTAACTGGCTTCTCGAATTCAATCCAGCCAAATGCAAAGTCATGAAGATTGGGGAGGGGCAAAGAAGACCGCAGACAGAGTATAGGCTAGGTGGACAAAGACTACAGACCTCACTCAGGGAGAAAGACCTTGGGGTGACCATAACACCGAGCACATCACCGGAGGCACACATCAACCAAATAACTGCTGCAGCATACGGGCGCCTGGCAAACCTGAGAATAGCGTTCCGATACCTTAATAAGGAATCGTTCAAGACACTGTAAACTGTGTATGTTAGGCCCATACTGGAGTATGCAGCACCAGTCTGGAACCCACACCTGGTCAAGCACGTCAAGAAGTTAGAGAAAGTACAAAGGTTTGCAACAAGGCTAGTCCCAGAGCTCAAGGGAATGTCGTACGAGGAAAGGTTAAGGGAAACCGGACTGACGACACTGGAGGACAGAAGGGTCAGGGGAGACATGATAACGACATACAAGATACTGCGGGGAATAGACAAGGTGGACAGAGATAGGATGTTCCAGAGAGGGGACACAGGGACAAGGGGTCACAACTGGAAGCTGAAGACTCAGACGAGTCACAGGGACGTTAGGAAGTATTTCTTCAGTCATAGAGTTGTCAGCAAGTGGAATAGCCTAGCAAGTGAAGTAGTGGAGGCAGGAACCATACATAGTTTTAAGAAGAGGTATGACAAAGCTCAGGAAGCAGAGAGAGAGAGGACCTAGTAGCGATCAGTGAAGAGGCGGGGCCAGGAGCTGAGTCTCGACTCCTGCAACCACAATTAGGTGAGTACACACACACACACACAGAACTAACACACACATACACACACGCATATACTACAAGCCTAGTGTCTAATCGACAAGTGTCTAGGACAAAATGGTAGCTAGCACACACACACACACACACACACACACACACACACACACACACACACACACACACACACGCACACACACACACACAAATACACATACACACATACATACACACATACATACACACACATACACACACACACACACACACACAGAAGATTGCATCTTCTTGGACTGCAAGAAGGCCTTTGACACAGTTCCTCACAAGAGATTAGTGCAGAAGCTAGAGCATCAGGCGCATATAACAGGAAGGGCACTGCAATGGATCAGAGAATACCTGACAGGGAGGCAACAACGAGTCATGGTACGTAATGATGTATCACAGTGGGCACCTGTGACGAGCGGGGTCTCACAGGGGTCGGTCCTAGGACCAGTGCTATTTTTGGTATATGTGAACGACATGACGGAAGGGTTAGACTCAGAAGTGTCCCTGTTTGCAGATGATGTGAAGTTAATGAGAAGAATTAAATCTGATGAGGACCAGGCAGGACTTCAAAGAGACCTGGACAGACTGGACACCTGGTCCAGCAAATGGCTTCTCGAATTTAATCCTGCCAAATGCAAAGTCATGAAGATAGGGGAAGGGCACAGAAGACCACAGACAGAGTATAGGCTAGGTGGCCAAAGACTGCAAACCTCACTCAAGGAGAAAGATCTTGGGGTGAGTATAACACCGAGCATGTCTCCGGAAGCACACATCAATCAGATAACTGCTGCAGCATATGGGCGCCTGGCAAACCTGAGAACAGCATTCCGATACCTTAGTAAGGAATCATTCAAGACACTGTACACCGTGTATGTCAGGCCCATACTGGAGTATGCAGCACCTGTTTGGAACCCGCACTTGATAAAGCACGTCAAGAAACTAGAGAAAGTACAAAGGTTTGCGACAAGGTTAGTTCCAGAGCTAAGGGGAATGTCCTATGAAGAAAGATTAAGGGAAATCGGCCTGACCACACTGGAGGACAGGAGGGTCAGGGGAGACATGATAACGACATATAAAATACTGCGTGGAATAGACAAGGTGGACAAAGACAGGATGTTCCAGGGAGGGGACACAGAAACAAGAGGCCACAATTGGAAGTTGAAGACACAAATGAGTCAGAGAGATAGTAGGAAGTATTTCTTCAGTCATAGAGTTGTAAGGCAGTGGAATAGCCTAGAAAATGACGTAGTGGAGGCAGGAACCATACACAGTTTTAAGACGAGGTTTGATAAAGCTCATGGAGCGGGGAGAGAGAGGGCCTAGTAGCAACCGGTGAAGAGGCGGGGCCAGGAGCTAGGACTCGACCCCTGCAACCACAAATAGGTGAGTACAAATAGGTGAGTACACACACACACAAACACACGCATATACAAAAGGCCTAGTGTCTAATCGATATGTGCCTAGGACAAAATGGTAACTAACACACACACACACACACACACACACACACACACACACACACACACACACACACACACACACACACACACACACACACACACACACACCAATGGGACACAACTGGAAGTTGAAAACTCAGACAAGTCACAGGGATGTTATGAAGTATTTTTTTCAGTCATAAAGTTATCAGGAAGTGGAACAATCTGGAGAGTGATGTACTGGAGGCAGGATCTATACACAGCTTTAAGAAGAGATATGATGATTTTTATGGAGCAGGGAGAGAGTGGACTTAGTAGCGACCAGCGAAGTGGCAGGGCCAGGAGCTGTGAATCAACCCCTGCAGCCACAAATAGGTGAGTACACACATACACATAGAAACAACTAACTAACCGAACAGGCTAAGTGGCTTATTGACAAGTGCCTTTAATAAAATGATATATAAAACATACACACGCATACGTACATATACACACATAAACACACACACACAAACACATACATGCACACACATACGCACAATAATGACACTGGAAGATAGAAGAACCAGGGGAGACATGAGAACTACATACAAAATATTCAAATTCATAAGCTCTTTGTAAGGAGAAAAATGGGCACCTGGGGAAACATCTGGAAGTTAAATTCACACATGATCCGTAGGAATGTCAGGAAATGCACACACACACACACTAAATATACATATACATATATACATATATATATACATACATATATATATATATATATATATATATATATATATATATATATATATATATATATATATATATATATATATATATATATATCGTGCCGAATATGTAAAACTGGTCAATTAGCAAGAACTCATTTAAAATTAATTCCTTTCTGAAATTTTCTCTTATACATTTAAAGATATATTTTTTTCATTAATGTTAATGTAAAAAATTTTAATTTTGCACCAAAAGAATCTTAGAAAACTTACCTAACCTTATTATAACAAGAACAATTTATTTTAGCCTAACCCAACTAAATATATTTTAAATTTGTTTACAATAAGTTAATACTAAACAAACACAGTGAAATATATATTTTTCGTTAGGTTCAGAATGATTTTGGCGAAATTATTGCATACACAAATTTTTGCTTCTCCTATATGGCAAGATGAGCGTTACTAATTAAGCCAAGATCGCAAGTTCTGCCTATTCGGCACGACATATATATATATATATATATATATATATATATATATATATATATATATATATATATTCAGTCTTAGGATAGTCAGGAAGTGGAATAACCTCGATAAACAAACGGTGGAGGCAGGCTTCATACATAGTTTTAAGAGCAGGTACCATAAGGAGTGCATCTGGCAAGCAGCAAAAGTTGAAAGGCTTGGATAGGAGCTAGGACTCGACCCCTCCAACCACATGCAGGTGAGTGCGCACGAACGCACGCACACATACACATGCGCTTGCTTGCTTTCTGTCTGTCTGTCTCTTTCTTTCTTAGGTTGAATCTGATTACCTTCCATTCCCTAGGCGCTGTATAACTCCTATGGGTTTAGCTCATCTACGTTAATATAACTAATACATTTATAAATATCACTAAAATCGTGCTGAGGGTCAGAGGCATCTGGACCCCATTTATATTTGCTCTATCAGCCATGTTGCCAAGATGGCCGCCCATGACGATAATTATTACCCTGTTAATGCTGCTTAAGTCAAATGACATATATATATATATATATATATATATATATATATATATATATATATATATATATATATATATATATATATATGAAATTAGCATTGATTTTAGTTTCCCCTAACAATATTTATATGTTAACGTGAAAAAGTAAACAGGATAATTAACAGTGTTTCACTTCAATATATGTAAGTTATCATTATAATGGTCTTTTTCCAATAACTCGGCAAATAACATTGTTCACAAATATTAAACAAGATTCATTAATATATTGTTTACAACCGTACTGATAGAACATGGTTGTACACGGTACTGTGCCTTCATCTTTTACTGGTAGTGCTCGTATGTAGCATCACACAGTAGTTAAATACCATGTGAATGCCACTCAACAGGTCTGCCTCTCACGCAAGTCCTCTTCCAAACCAGGTGTCATTATCTTACAAGTGTTAATGTTTCCTTGTTAAACTCTGCTATCTCGTTAATTGTTTGTATAATTTCCTCATCTGACGTTAAATATACACTTCAAATATTAATACACATTTTAATAAAAACTAACAACTAAAATATATAGAAAAAATAACGTTTGTCAGTTTACAGGAAGCGTTACGAAATTGAGGTTGGGAACCTCTTTAGAATTTGACGTAGTAAAATGACAGGTTGTCGATGACCAGCCCAAGTGTTGGGGACTGGGCAGGTAGAAGGTGTCTGGACTTTCTGGGGAGCTGCATCACGCATACGTCGCCGCGATGAATTTCTGACTGCAAGGGATAAAAACTTCGTTAATGGCACCTTTATGAAAAAATTTACGTGAAACACTAAACCTGTGTGAGTCATTCAACTCAAGGAGTGATGCAGACTTAACATCTCGTCTCTTAATAACAACAGACACGCTACTTGTCTACCGTAAGCACAATTATGGTAGTCTGTATATAATTTTTGGAAGATAGTTTAAGGTAGCCTAGATAAATACAGTTTTTTAAAATAATTTTATCAAAACGACACTTAAAAGTTACAAAAAATGCCTAACCATATGCTTTGAGATTGTAACAATAGCCAAGTAATCACGAATGTACGATATATTAGGAGGATGAGGATGGGTTGAATCAGTACAGTGCTCTGTCAGTATAATTATCCCATCGGCCTATATTTGTAGAGTGATACACATCACTGAGTGTATATATCACTTAATGGTGTTTTTTTATATGGCTAGGAAAGAGGCCAGTGTATCCTGGCATGGTTATTACCCGTTAAGTAGTTATTTGTATCCTCTGTAACTCTGCAAAATTCAATCTGAGCATAACGAAAAAATATATATAATTAATTTAAAATATTAAAAAAATGCGAACTGACCCATGACATATGGCAGAATTTAGCGTCATGTTAGGTTTAGTTAGGGGAGGTATCTAAGTTAGGTTTAAGACAAAAATATTTTTTTTACATAACTGCCAATGAAAAATTATATTTCTTTCACTGTATTTTTTTTTTTTTTGGTGAATAGTCCAATTATTAAGGAAGTTCAGCCTATTCGGCAAGTTCGGCTTGTACATGAACGGTATGCAGTACCGACGAGTTGAAAAATTAGACACATGTGCAACATCTGGTTATCTTTGTTGTAGAGGTTTCGCCATCCAGCGGGTTTATCAGTACAAATTCAAGGACGTAATTGGAAGACAGAGGAACTATATACATGAGGTAATCAGTCCCTCAGCCTTGGAGCTGGTGTGAAGAGCACCAGCTACTACTACTACTACTGCTACTGCTATTACTACTACTACTACTACTACTACTAGCACCACCACCACCACTATCCCGTGCCTCGGGCATGACCTACTTCCACTGGGGAATCCCGCCTACCAGTGACTATGCCCTGGTCCGCTACCCATCCGTTTTCACCTGTCGCCAGTATATAAGTGCCAGCCTTCTTGCCTGTGCTCCAGAATCTTCACGACTACGATGCTCTTCATACCAACTCCAAGGCTGAGGGACTGATTACATAAGAACATAAGAACATAAGATAGGAGGAACACTGCAGCAGGCCTTACCTCATCTTTTGTATGTAGTTCTCCTGTCTTCCAATTATGTCCATGAATTTGTATTAATAATGCCACTGGATGGCGAATTGTCTACAGTAAAGATACCCAGATGTTACATGTGTCTAATTTTTTTCAAGTTCGGCTTATTAGGCACGATATAAAATGCAATAAGATCACAGTAAACAGGTGATATCACAATATGCAGAACAACCACTGTAAAAACAATAGTGAAATTCCAAGCGCTTTCGTGATTTCTCACATTATCAAGGAACTGTGAAAACAAAAGATCAACAGGAAGTACGAGACTACACCGCGCGGTCATCTTACAACACCTGACCTTTTTATGATCTCGGTAGGTAGTCAAGGATCTGTCAAAATATAGGGAAGAATGTAAGCTATATTTGACAGAGCCTTGACTACCTACCTACATCATCATAGAAAGATCAGGTTTTGTAAGGTGACTGCGAGTTGTAGTCTCGTCCTTCCTGCTGATCTTTTATCTTTATAGTTCCTCGATAATGTGAGAAATCATGATGCGCTTGGTATTTCACTATTTTTTCACAATGGTTGTCCTGCAAAATACGCAGTACTTTATCTACACATCCACAGCCCTGATAACTTCGCCCGTTTGTGAAATGTTAAGCACATTATATCTATCTATCTATCTATCTATCTATATATATATATATATATATATATATATATATATATATATATATATATATATATATATATATATATATATATGCATGCAAAACAACCACTCTGAAAGAATAGAGAAATTCACAATGGTTGTTTTGCATATTCTGAATTCACCTGTTTACTGTGATCTTATTGCATATATATACATATATATTTCGGCCTATTCGACCGAACTCCCTTAAAAATTAAACTTTAAAAAAAAAAATTTACAGATTGATAGCAATTTTTTCATTAACATTGATATAAAGAATTTTATTTTGGGACCAAAACTAACAAAAACATCACCTAACCTCACATAAAATATCGTAATTTTTTTTAGCTAAATTCTGTTATATATATCACAGGTTAATTTAAATTCACATGAGGATTAGGCAGGACTACAAAGAGACCTGGACAGGCTGGACACCTGGTCCTGTAACTGGTTCTTCGAATTTAACCCCGCCATATGCATAGTCATGAAGATCGGGGAAGGGCAAAAAAGACCGCAGACAGAGCATAGGCTAGGCGGCCAAAGACTGCAAACCTCGCTGAAGGAGAAAGATCTTGGGGTGAGTATAACATCGAGCACGTCTCCGGAAGCACACATCAACCAGATAACTGCTGCAGCATATGGGCGCCTGGCAAACCTGAGAACAACGTTCCGATACCTCAATAAGAAATCGTTCAAGACTCTGTACACCGTGTACGTTAGGCCCATAATGGAGTATGCAGCACCAGTTTGGAAACCCACAAGGCTAGTTTCAGAGCTAAGGGGAATGTCCTACGAAGAAAGTTTAAGGGAAATCCGCATGACGACACTGGAGGACAGAAGGGTTAGAGGAGGCATGATAACGACATACAAAATACTGCGAGGAATAGATAAGGTGGACAGAGACAGGATGTTCCAGAGAGGGGACACAGACACAAGGGGTCACAATTGGAAGCTGAAGACTCATACGAGTGAAAGGGATGTTAGGAAGTATTTCTTCAGTCATAGAGTTGTCAGGAAGTGGAATAATCTGGCAAGTGATAAGTGATGTAGTGGAGGCAGGACCCATATATAGATTTAAGACAAGGTATGATAAAGCTCAAGGAGAAGGGAGAGGTCCTAGTAGCGACCAGTGAAGAGGCGGGGCCAGGAGCTGAGTCTCGACCCCTTCAACCACAATTAGGTGAGAACACACACAGACACTGATCTCTGGCTGAAGGAGACTCGAACCTACGAACCTTAGGACAAGGTACGCAGTGCTTTACCAATCTACCCACACTGGACCAATACCTTGGCGTGTAGCATGAGCTACACGTTTGATCCAAGGCAGCCTTGGCTGCCTTTATATATATATATATATATATATATATATATATATATATATATATATATATATATATATATATATATATATATATATATATATACATACATACATGTATAGTCCCTTTATAAAAAGGGAAGGGGGACAAAAGAGATTGTAAAAATTATAGAGGAATAAGTTTACTGAGTATACCAGGAAAAGTGTACGGTAGGATCATAACTGAAAGAATTAGAGGTAAGACAGAATGTAGGATTGCGGATGAGCAAGGAGGTTTCAGAGTGGGTAGGGGATGAGTAGATCAAGTGTTTACATTGAAGCATATATGTGAACAGTATTTAGATAAAGGTAGGGAAGTTTTATTGCATTTATGGATTTAGAAAAGGCTTATGATAGAGTGGATAGGGGAGCAATGTGGCAGATGTTGCAAGTATATGGAATAGGTGGTAAGTTACTAAGAGCTGTAAAGAGTTTTTATGAGGATAGTGAGGCTTAGGGTGTGTAGAAGAGAGGGAGACTACTTCCCGGTAAAAGTAGGTCTTAGACAGGGATGTGTAATGTCACCATGGTTGTTTAATATATTTATAGATGAGGTTGTAGAAGAAGTAAATGCTAGGGTGTTCGGGAGAGGGGTGGGATTAAATTATGGGGAATCAAATACAAAATGGGAATTGACACAGTTACTTTTTGCTGATGGTACTATGTTTATGGGAGATTCTAAAGAAAAATTGCAAAGGTTAGTGGATGAATTTGGGAGTGTGTGTAAAGATAGAAAGTTGAAAGTGAACATAGAAAAGAGTAAGGTGATGAGGGTATCAAATGATTTAGATAAAGAAAAATTGGATATCAAATTGGGGAGGAGGAGTATGGAAGAAGTGAATGTTTTCAGATACTTGGGAGTTGACGTGTCGGCGGATGGATTTATGAAGGATGAGGTTAATCATAGAGAGGGAAAAAAAGGTGAGTGGTGCGTTGAGGTATATGTGGAGTCAAAAAACGTTATCTATGGAGGCAAAGAAGGGAATGTATGAAAGTATAGTAGTACCAACACTCTTATATGGGTGTGAAGCTTGGGTGGTAAATGCAGCAGCGAGGAGGCGGTTGGAGGCAGTGGAGATGTCCTAAGAGCAATGTGCGGTGTAAATATTATGCAGAAAATTCGGAGTGTGGAAATTAGGAGGTGTGGAGTTAATAAAAATATTAGTCAGAGGGTTGAAAAGGGGTTGTTGAGGTGGTTTGGTCATTTAGAGAGAATGGATGAAAGTAGAATGACATGGAGAGCATTTAAATCTGTAGGAGAAGGAAGGCGGGGTAGGGGTCGTCCTCGAAAAGGTTGGAAGTAAGGGGTAAGGGAGGTTTTGTGGGCGAGGGGCTTGGACTTCCAGCAGGCGTGCATGAGCGTGTTCGATAGGAGTGAATGGAGACGAATGGTATTTGGGACCTGACGATCTGCTGGAGTGTGAGCAGGGTAATATTTAGTGAAGGGACTCAGGGAAACTGGTTATTTTTATATAGCCGGACTTGAGTCCTGGAAATGGGAAGTACAGTGCCTGCACTCTAAAGGAGGAGTTTGGGATATTAACAGTTTGGAGGGATATGGTGTGTATCTTTATACGTATATGCTTCTAAACTGTTGTGTTCTGAGCACCTCTGCAAAAACAGTGATTATGTGTGAGTGAGGTGAAAGTGTTGAATGATGATAAAAGTATTTTCTTTTTGGGGATTTTCTTTCTTTTTTGGGTCACCCTGCCTTGGTGGGAGACGGCCGACTTATTGAAATATATATATATATATATATATATATATATATATATATATATATATATATATATATATATATATATATATATATATATATATATAAGAACAGTTTAGAATCCCAACCTATAAAACTGGTGTGGTTATCAAGTCCGAAGTGTTTTTGTAACTAACGCCGGATATCTACTCAGAGGTATGTCAGTTAATAAGCAATTTAGTGATTGTTCCTTCCAGTATTAGTAATGTCTCCTCGAGATGCGCAAACTTTGCAATCACATCCTAGTTCAAGCTTATTAGTATTTTACAATTTTTCATTATGATTTTCTCAAGTCTCCCTCAGTAGCAGTGACGGGACAAATGCTAACTCTCGTCGCTGGTCCTGCTTGTAAATGATTCTTCAATAAAATGTTGCATTTGTTGTCGCAGCAGTGACCCATTCTAATATATTGTATAAATATACCCAGTTGCAAGAATGTTATTTTAGCTTTCATGATCCAATAGCTCGGCCCTTTTTGGCTACCTTGCCGTGGATTCGAATACCACCCATTCCTTGAATCAATAACACTCGTTCATTGAGATATTTTCGAATCATCGACAGTACAGGAGGTAGATCTCGTCGTTGGTCATACTAGCAAGAGATTCTCCCATACTTGCATTAGTCATGAAAGTGGTGACCCATGCCAACCTCTCTAGTTAATAAATATATATGATCGGAAGAATCTTACTGTAGTCCTGGGGCTAGGAGCGGCGGCTCGGTAGTTTCAGGATTACCTGGGTTTGAAGGAAACCATTTTATTTATTTTTGTTGAAGAAATCATGGTAATTTTGATGAATGTTTAGCATATTTATTAATGTGTTTTGAGTATTAAAAAAACTAACATTTTTCAATAACTAACGAATATTAAGCTTATCTTTAATATGCCGAGTTTTTAAATATTGGAGCATATTATCTCCAGAATATTCACAGAGGCAATCAATGATACAACAACAAAATTATACTGTAGCAATTAGTAATTTTCATATTTAAAAAATCTTTAGCAGTTTTCATTTGCCTGTAAATTTCTTTTTTTTTTTTTTAGGAATTAATTGGTAAGTTTGATAGGCATAACATAGGACAGATAGGCTCAATTATAGGAATTTATGGATTTATTTTAACAGAAAAATTTAGCACTTTTAGCAACATTTGATCACTTGTTTACAAATTAGAAATTATATGCATTCTACAATAAATCATGAAAGTCCCAACCACCAAGGGTCCCCTCCTACGTGGGACTGATGGTAGCGTAGGTTAGATAACACAGAGAACTCGATGGCATTGCCCAGACAGATGGTGTGAGCAAGGTGGAGATAAGCCAGCTGTGGTGCACCTTGAGTGCCAGGCACCAGAGAACTTTGTAGCGTTACCCAGACAGCTGGTGTGAGCCAGGTGGAGATAAGCCAGCTGTGGTTCCCCTTCAGTGTCTGGCACTAGAGAAACCAGCAACATTAAGAATAAAAGTTAGTAACGTGATTGGAACAAACTGAATGGTAATCTAACTTGCTACTTCTTTCCTTGATGACCATGCCCAGCGCTCTGTGATTGGCATTTCATTTTCCGTGTAGCGCAAGCCTATGCACATTGGCATATACATTTACTGCTTCATACCATGTACCATTTACTGAGAGAAGAATTATTGTTTACCTCTTCTGTGCCTAGAGAATCTGTGATCCTAAATGTCTCAACCTAAAAATTCTTTCTTTTCCGCAAATTCATTATCTCGCCTGGGATATTCTCCTAATTTTATAACCTCTGCCTACCCTCATGCTAAACGAAATCTCTTCTCTCTCTCAAATGTTTCTTAGGTGAAGACATCTGCACATTGCCTTTGTATTTCATTTACAGTCTTAACAACAACCTTCGTTTTCTGAGTATTAACATTGCATTTCGTCAACCTGATTCACTTCGCACTAAGGTGGCTCATACCTCCCCTTCCACTCATACTTCCGGTGTCTATTCTATTTTCTGTTCCATATCTAGTATTTGTGGTATTATTTAAATGCTTTATTGATACTTGTGCGAGCAGTAAATGATCTCTGTACAAATGTACATTTTCGAAGTTTGTTTCTCTTGCCCTGAAAGTTCTCGTTATCCATCTTGTCATTTTTCTAGCCTTTAATGCATTTGCTTTATTGTGTTCACTATATAGGGCATTTTTTATTTCTAAGTTTTTTACTTGTTGCTTATGGTCTAAGAAATGGATTGTCTGCATTCTGTATTCGGTGCTCATTTCGAGTTCTTCATTCTTCCCATATCTAAGCATTTAAAATTTGTCTTCAATGAACATCATGACTCACGAAATCGTAATAACACGATTGCAAACAAACTACTGAACGGTTGGGGTGCGAACGTCACTCACCTGCCATGGGTTCAAACGTCAACTGTTCCGTGGTTTGACTGATCATCATGTTGTTTTAATTTGCCTATTGGAAGACTTTATTGATATCTAACTGAGGCTACTTTTTGACTTACTTTGGTATCGTTCATGCTGGATGATACGAAGCTGTGACGAGTGTTTTTATTCAAGTATCATACGAGGATGAGAAACAGTAAAGGTGCTAAATCTATGCATTAGACTTTGTACTGTTTACTATGATTCTTTGTGCTCTCTTTGTTTGAAATTTAAATATAAATTCCCTACAGTTCCTGTAACTATTGACATTATTTTATTGGTTATCACTTTGTTGTCACACTTGTCAAAAGCCTAATGAAAATGCTTGTAAAAAGTTTTTTCTTCCAAAGCCTTTCTTCTCTAAATCCACATTCACATGGTTTGTGTAGGTTATGCTTCTTCGTAGAAACAATACGTTAGTGTCCCGGGACTTTTTCAGACTTATGTGATGTTAGTGTTATTGGTCTGTTTGTCTTTGCCATAGTTCTGCTATCTCCTTTATAGCCAGAGTTCTTCTATCTCCTTTAGGAAGAAACACAACGTCTGAACTTTTTATAGCCTCCGGAGTTTCACCTGAATCTAAGCTCCACCTCCAGAGGAGGAGCCCAGGAATCAGGCCCAGGTGCTGCGTACGTGAGCTTGTTGTCCATTTCTTTTTCTAAGTCTGACGGATTTGTGCTAATATCATATATAATTTGTAGAGTGAGCAGAGTTCCAACAAATTCAGCACATTTTCCCTTACGTAAGATATTAACTTGAGTACACTTCAAGTTGCTGCTACTACACATACAATATTTTTTTACGAAAAAGTTCTTATTGCAATCAGAGATAATGTTGTACATAACAAAATCTAAATGATGAGAATGAGTGTCAACACTGGCTGTTAAGGGTGAAGGTGTAACTGTATTTATGTCACTTACATCAGCTTTATGACACTGGTCTTGGCACTGCAAATGTAGTATTTCTAACACTGTGCTGTCACTGTCTCCCAGGTGGTCGCTGGCACATCTGTATCAACAGCTAGTGGTTGGCACGCCCATCTCCCTAGCTGGTGGCTGGCACACCTGTCTCCCCAACTGTTGGTTTGCACACCTGTCTCCCCAGTTGATGGCTGACACATTTATTTCCCAGTTGGTGGCCAGCACACATGTCTACCCAACTGGTGCTGGCACACGTGTCCCAGCTGATGCATCTGTCTCTCCAGCTGGTGCTGGTACATCTGTCTCTTCAGCTGGTCTACGTACCTACCTACCTTGAGGGTATTCCGGGGATCAACGCCATCGCGGCCCGGTCCACGACCAGGCCTCCCGGTGGATCAGGGCCTGATCAACTAGGCTGTTACTGCTGGTCGCACGTAGTCCAGCGTACGAACCACAGCCCGGCTGATCCGGCACCGACTTTGAGCATCTGTCCAGCTCCCTCTTGAAGGCAACCAGAGGCCTATTGGTAATTTCCCTTATGCTTGGTGGGGAGGCTGTTGAACAGTTTGGGCCCCGGACACTTATGGTGTTTTATCTTAGTGTACCAATGGAGGCCCTACTTTTCATTGGGGGTATTTTGCACCGCTTGCCCAGTCTTTTACTTTCGTAGGGAGTGATTTGGGTGTACAGATTCAGGACCATTATTTCTAAGATTTTCCAAGTGTTGATTATGATATATCTCTCTCGCCTGCGTTCCAGCGAGTACAAGTCAAGTGCTTCCAAGCGTTCTTAGTAGATGAGGTGTTTGATAGAACTTATATATGCAATAAAGGTGGTGTTGGCACATGTTTCCCCAGCTGGTTCTGGAACATGTTATCCCAGCCGGTGGCTAGCAAACTAGAACATTATGTCCTCGGTGTATACAACGATATATATCCACCCCTCATTGTCAATTTTTGAGATATCCACCACTCTGTGCCAGTTTATGAGAGATATCAACCTTTCGGTGTCACCTTCGATATATATATATATATATATATATATATATATATATATATATATATATATATATATATATATATATATATATATATATATATATATATATATATAAATACTTTTTGGTTATTTTATATAGCCGGACTTGAGTCCTGGAAATGGGAAGTACAATGCCTGCACTCTAAAGGAGGGGTTTGGGATATTGGCAGTTTGGAGGGATATATTGTGTATTTTATACGTATATACTACTTCTAAGCTGTTGTATCCTGGGCACCTCTGCAAAAACAGTGATTATGTGTGAGTGAGGTGAAAGTGTTGAATGATGATAAAAGTATTTTCTTTTTGGGGATTTTCTTTCTTTTTGGGTCACCCTGCCTTGGTGGAAGATGGCCGACTTGTTGAATATATATATATATATATATATATATATATATATATATATATATATATATATATATATATATATATATATATATATATATATGTCGTGCCGAATAGGCAGAACTTGCGATCTTAGCTTAAATAGCAACGCTCATCTTGCCATATAGGACAAGTGAAAATTTGAGTATGCAATAATTTTGCCAAAATCATTCCTAACCTAACGAGAAAAATATATTTCACTGTGCTTGTTTAGTAATAAATTATTGTAAACAAATCTAAAATATATTTAGTTGGGTTAGGCTAAAATAAATTGTTCTTGTTATAATAAGGTTAGGTAAGTTTTCTAAGATTCTTTTGGTGCAAAATTAAAAATTTTTACATTAACATTAATGAAAAAAATATATCTTTAAACGTATAAGAGAAAATTTTAGAAAGGACTTAATTTTAAATAAGTTCTTGCTAATTGACCAGTTTTACATATTCGGCACGACATATATATATATATATATATATATATATATATATATATATATATATATATATATATATATATATATATATATATATATATATATATATATATTTCTCAGTGTACATATTACTGAGTATATGTTTGCAGGTGTTCATGAATAATCAAGAACGCTGGAGTTCATCATGGTTACCCGATCACGCAAATGTTCAGGAAGGTTAGCTAATCAGTTTAGATTAGGATGCCAAGAAACTTTTGGTGTAAACTAAAAATTAACAGAAAACTGACACTAATTATCATTACTATATTCACCTGAGTATTAGCCCAGAAAAAGCCATACAGTGCCTGGGGAATGGCATTTAAACAGGGAAGGGCAGTTCTAATTCCTTTCATCAAGAACCCTTCACTAGCATTAAGGTAATTTCTTCGAGTAGATCGGCATTCAATTTTAAATGAAGTTGTTAACCTTTTGGGTGGGAGGTGGGACAGGTGGAAGGTGGGACAGGGTTTGAGGGACGGGTGTGAGAAGGGACAGATGGGAGGTGGGACGGAGGAGAGGGGGAGGGAGGGGCTAGAAATATGTCCAGGTGATCTCAAAGTCCTAAAAACATATTTTGTTATTTTCTGTTATTATCATTTTGTGTTTTCTCTTACACAGTACGAGTTCTGTTTTCAATGAGTAAGCATTTCTTTTAACACCCAGGCAAATATTTCCTTGATATTACTCATGGCAAGTTGCTTCTCATCTTCAAGATGTTACAGACATCACGTAAAGATGCACTGTTGATATCATATTGGTTATTAATGTCTTCCCCCCACATGTAGTCTATCGACAACATGTGGGGGGAAGGGGCATTAAAGACGCTTATTACAGGTACAGAAACAGTAAAAATATCTTAATCAACAAAACAGAGAATGAAGTAAACTTTCGGTACATATACACTGAAAGGTACACAAACCTCGGTGTATATAAACAGACAGACACCTCTTGGTGTATATACATTTAATAATACACACCTCCCTGTGCAAATGCAGAGAGATACACACTTCTCGGGGTATATACACAGAGATACACACTTCTAGGGGTATATACATAGAGAATCACCTTTCTCTCAGTGCATTTAGCCTGTGTCACGTACCATTAAGAACAGTACTGTGCGAGTTACATAGTGTTGTACCGAGTGGTTTATTCTCCAACCGACTTATGTTTACTATTTATAAAACGGAGATGAACATTAGTGTTTGTTGTGAGAGACGGAGAGTTTCATCATGTAGTTAAGTGGTAAAGAGTTCGGCTCACAAACTGAAGTCCCTGGTTCGAGCCCTGGGCGAGTTTAAATGCATGGCTAAGCTTTCTTACACTCTTGCCCTTATTTACCTAGCAGTGAAGAGATACCTAAAAGTTGGGCGGGTGTTGTGGATCGCATCCTTGGGGAGAGGAAGGATGGACCTCAGTGGAAACAAGTTATATTCCTTGGGTTTCATAGCTTAAAAAAAAAAAATCTTTATCGTTGTGGTCATTTTGTTTCTTCTTCGACAATCTTCTTTGGCGGTGCTGAGTAGCTCAGAACCGAAAAGGTTCCGGTTCCTTACACCTCTGCTCTCCCTGCAGTGCGTCGCATCCTGGGAAACATCGTTATGCAAATTTCTCATTAACTCCAGTCCTGTTCGAAGTTGTATCCAGGGCAAATTGTCAAGAAAAACTCCAGACCTCTGGAAGAATTCAAGTGTTGGTTAAAACATAGCCATGCTGGATTGCAAATCTGACGATATTAATAAAAACAAAAGAAAGTTTCCACTTGCAGTACAGACAGCCTCGACCGCTATACTGACCTTGCAATACAGGAGAATTATAAGTTGCGATAAGAACCGGATAACCACAACGGTGAAGTGATTTAACCCACACGAGTCTTTGCTTTTAGCCACCTGCTTGTAGAAGGAAGAATATAGCAAGAGCAAGGTGGGGCCTGGCAAGGTGATCGACCATACGAACCTGGCAATATAGCATCTTCTTGCCACGACAAGTCATGACACAGTGGGCGGAGTCTTGAGTAATGGTGACGGATGAACGATGATTAACGAAAATTACTGAGGTGGAGTTAGAAAAAAAAACAGATAATTTTCCCCCTCCTCCTGCAACCCTTAAGTAAAGGGCCAAAAAAAAAAAAAATGATTGTATGATGAACGGCGGTCGTGAGTTGGACATCAGTAGAAGTTTTTAATCTGTGGTTAAATTAATCGGCGAAGCAATTTATGAATACAGATGAAGAAGCATTACTAGACAGAGACGGTCAATTTTGGAATCAAGTCATATATAAATCAAGCGAGAGATTCACATACGGAATCCGAGTGTGTATAATGTTACGTAGGCCACCTATAATTCATTGCTGCCACTTGGCCCTACCTCTGATCAGAATAAATATCACTACTTGTAGTGTACCCTCACTATCTTAGACTTAAACTCCAATTACCACCATTTCATTTCTTGCTTAGAACTTCCAGCCAGCAATTTATATCCAATTAGTTCCGTTATAAAGTCAGATCGTGTGAGTTCTGTTTACAGCTGAATCCAATAAATGGCAATTAATTTTAGCAGTTAGCATTGTATTTTTTGTCAGACGAGAAAAACTGTAGAGTATACTTCATCGTTTCCGGTGAAAACAGTGGAAGAAGCAGGCACAATAACTAGTATTTTCCTACAGTCTTCAATGTTACAGTGTATATGGCCCTCACCACTACACAAACTTTCCTAAATCAGTTTCCCATAACTACGAATCATTCCCTATCCTACACTTAAACTGCTCCTAACTCCAAAGTTCTCGCTTCATGAAATTCTCACAGCACACAGTTCTCACTTCAAAACTACTTTATATGCATGTGTGTACGCCTTAACAATTTATACAATGTATCTGAAAATACTGTACCACTGTAAATGTATTGTTCTCAACAACCGTAAAACTCTCAGACATTTAGTTAGTTTTTGTTTGGGTCACAGTAGCATTTCCGTCTCATCAGAATACCTGTCTCCAATATGAAGCTCATTTTTCCAACGCAGAAACCCGAACTCATCTACAAAAACGTACTCTACTTCTACTAAATTTTTTTTTATAATCACTGCAGAAGCTTTAATACAAAGTACAAAAAAAATATAGTTGTGTGCGTTTAAGTGTGTATGGGTGCAAGCATGTGTGTGGGTGCAAGCATGTGTGTGGGTGCAAGCATGTGTGTGGGTGCAAGCATGTGTATGGGTGCAAGTATGTGTGTGGGTGCAAGCATGTGTATGGGTGCAAGTATGTGTGTGAGTGCAAGCATGTGTGTGGGTGCATGCATGTGTGTGGGTGCAAGCATGTGTGTGGGTGCAAGCATGTGTGTGGGTGCAAGCATGTGTGTGGGTGCAAGCATGTGTGTGGGTGCAAGCATGTGTGTGGGTGCAAGCATGTGTGTGGGTGCAAGCATGTGTGTGGGTGCAAGTATGTGTATGGGTGCAAGTATGTGTGTGGGTGCAAGCATGTGTGTGGGTGCAAGCATGTGTGTGGGTGCAAGCATGAGTGTGGGTGCAAGCATGTGTGTGGGTGCAAGCATGTGTGTGGGTGCAAGCATGTGTGTGGGTGCATGCATGTGTGTGGGTGCAAGCATGTGTGTGGGTGCAAGCATGTGTGTGGGTGCAAGTATGTGTGTGAGTGCAAGCATTTGTGTGGGTGCATGCATGTACTTCCCTATTTATGGTTGCAGGGTTCGAGTCTCAGTTCCTGGCCCTGCCTCTCGACTTTTATCGATTATACTTCTCATTGAATATACTTTTTTCTAGCCTCGTGGGACCTCTCACTTATTTTTAAAACTTTGTATGAAGGCTGCCTCCACTACTTCGTTCAGACCATTTCCCTTCCTGACCACTTCAGGCTGAAGATATATTTCCCGACATCCCTGTGATTCATTTGTGTTTAATTTCCAACTAAACTGTACCTCCGATTACCAGTTTACAGCTTCTCCAAGTCACTGCGATAACCACCCTATCGAGTTCTCGGACTATTTTGTATATCTTTATCATGTATCCCCTGGATCGTCTGTCTCAAGGATCTTTAGACAGACGAACCTATCCTCAACCTCCTTCGCCTTAATTTTGGGATTAGTCACTTTTGGACTTCTCCCATATACCTACAGGCTTGCCTGTACAGGTTCCTGTTATAGATAATGGGATGCCTCTTGCATGCCTCTGCATTTTTTTTAGTTCCTTAACAAGTTTTTCCATTTCTGAAAGTTGATAGTAGATTTGCCAAACGAGCATTCACTGCAGCGGTTATTCATGTGATGTGTGCTTCTGGCGATATGCTTGGAACTATGCTCACCCTTAGATCTTACTCCTTGAGGTAAGATTTGCAGCCTCTATCCTCCAGAGTCTATATTCAATTTCTGGTCTTCTTGCCCCTTCCCCAATTTTCAAAACCTTGTATTTGTTAAGTAACCACTTTTGTGACCAATATTACTGATTGTCTAAATCCATTTGTAGCCTTTCGTTATCCTCATCGTATTTTATACTTATCATTACTTTTATATTATATTACAAAAGGGATTCTATCTCTTCTGATAAATCATTCCCAAAAACCAGACACAGTACCTGTGCCAGTACGTATCCTTGTGGAACCGATCTTCACTAACAATCGATTTTTATTTCACTCCTGTAAGCTACTCCAACCTGCTCTTAAAGTTTTTGTTCCAATGTTTTGTGAGGTACAGAATCAAATACTTTTTTGCAGTCCAAGAATATGAAATCCATTCCTCTCTTTCTGGCCTCACTTGTTTTATTTTATCACAGAACTCCAGCAGTCTTTTGAGACAAAATTTGCAGTCTCTAAAAGCATGCTGGTTATTGTTTATGAAGCCACATCCCTCCAGGTGATCCACAAATCTGCTTCTAATTATCTCCTTCTGTCAGGGATACTGGTTTGTGTGTGTGTGAGTGTGTGTGTGTGTGTACTCACTCATATGTGGTTGCAGGGGTCTATTCATAGCTCCTGGCCCCGGCTATTCGCTAGTCGTTACTAAGTCACTCTCTCCTAGTTCCAAGAGCCGTATCATACCTCAATTCTCCAGATTATTCCACACCCTGACAACTCATGCTAAAGAAATACTTCCTAACATCCCTATGGTTCATATGAGTTTTCAACTTCCAGTTGTGGCCCCTTTTTCCTTGTTCCTGTGTTCCATCTCTGAAACATTCCAGCCCTGTCCACCTTGTCCTTCCTGTCCTGCGTCATCTAGTTGAGTTCCCTTAATCTCTCCTCATAGGACATACTCCTTAGATAAAGAACTTATCTTGTTGCAAGTTTTTGAACTTTCTCTAATTTCTTGATGTACTTGACCAAGTGTGGGTTCTATATTGGTGCTGTGTATTCTAATATGTGCCTGACGTTACACGGTTTGCCAAGCACCTATATGCTGCAGCAGTCATTTGGTTGATATGCGTCCCAGGGGCTGTGCTCGGTATGATACTCACCCCAAGATTTTTTTCCGTGAGTGAAGTTTGCAGCCTTTGATCCTCGAGCTTGTACTCCATCTGCGGTTTTCTTTGTCCTTTCTCAAGCTTCATAACTTTGTATTTGGTGGGTTTAAGCTCCAGGAGCCATTTGCCGGACCAGGCTTGAAGCCTGTCTAAATCCCTTTATAATCTTTCCTGATCCTCCTCCGCTTTTATTCTCCTCATTAGTTTCACAGGGACACCTCTGACTCTATCCCTTCTGTCATGTCTTTCACTTATACAAGAAACAGCACCGGCCCTAGGACTGACCCTTATGGAAATCCACTGGAAACATGTACCCACTCCGACACCTCATCACGTACCATCACTTGTTATTTACTTGTCAGGTATTCCCTGATCCACTGCGGTGCTTTTCCTGTTATACCTGCCTACTCTTCTAGCTTTTGCACCAGTCTCTTATGTGGTACTGTGTCACAGGTCTTCTTACAGTCTAAGAAAATGCAATCTACCCATCCCTCTCTCTTTCCTGTCTTACTTCTGTTATCTTGATGTTGAACTTCAACAGGTTGTCCTACCTTGGTAAGACTAGCAAGAGTTCTTCACCTGCCTTGGTAAGACTAGCAAGAGTTCTTCACCTGCCTTAGTAAGACTAGCAAGAGTTCTTCACCTGCCTTGGTAAGACTAGCAAGAGTTCTTCACCTGCCTTAGTAAGACTAGCAAGAGTTCTTCACCTGCCTTGGTAAGACTAGCAAGAGTTCTTCACCTGCCTTGGTAAGACTAGCAAGAGTTCTTCACCTGCCTTAGTAAGACTAGCAAGAGTTCTTCACCTGCCTTGGTAAGACTAGCAAGAGTTCTTCACCTGCCTTGGTAAGACTAGCAAGAGTTCTTCACCTGCCTTGGTAAGACTAGCAAGAGTTCTTCACCTGCCTTGGTAAGACTAGCAAGAGTTCTTCACCTGCCTTAGTAAGACTAGCAAGAGTTCTTCACCTGCCTTGGTAAGACTAGCAAGAGTTCTTCACCTGGCTTGGTAAGACTAGCAAGAGTTCTTCACCTGCCTTAGTAAGACTAGCAAGAGTTCTTCACCTGCCTTGGTAAGACTAGCAAGAGTTCTTCACCTGCCTTGGTAAGACTAGCAAGAGTTCTTCACCTGCCTTGGTAAGACTAGCAAGAGTTCTTCACCTGCCTTGGTAAGACTAGCAAGAGTTCTTCACCTGCCTTGGTAAGACTAGCAAGAGTTCTTCACCTGCCTTGGTAAGACTAGCAAGAGTTCTTCACCTGCCTTGGTAAGACTAGCAAGAGTTCTTCACCTGCCTTGGTAAGACTAGCAAGAGTTCTTCACCTGCCTTGGTAAGACTAGCAAGAGTTCTTCACCTGCCTTGGTAAGACTAGCAAGAGTTCTTCACCTGCCTTGGTAACACTAGCAAGAGTTCTTCACCTGCCTTGGTAAGACTAGCAAGAGTTCTTCACCTGCCTTGGTAAGACTAGCAAGAGTTCTTCACCTACCTTGGTAAGACTAGCAAGAGTTCTTCACCTGCCTTGGTAAGACTAGCAAAAGTTCGTGTTTACCAGGAAGTGATATTTTCTTCAATATTATATAAGTACTATTCTCTTCAGGTTAAAAAAATTCTACCATTTTAAATTTCCGGTTCAATATGAATATAAATAGCAGAGCTGACGTCATATTTCGTAATATAATATTATCGTCTTTAATTAAATTTCACTCAGAACTGCATTTTATGGTAAGATTTACACACACACACACACACACACACACACACACACACACAAGTATACACATATGCATAGAACCATATACCACCACATCTATGTCCACCTCAATGCTCAGCTGTGCTTCCTCAGATCAAACCTGACTGCCTTCACTCTGTCCTTCCCATCCTCCATCTTTCTTCCCTCTTCTCCTCCCCCCTCCGTTCCTCAAATTATCCCTCCCTGTCTCTCTCCCTCCCTCACATTCACCTGAGTGTTGTGTTAGTGTTGGCCCTTCACCTAGCATGCATAGCAACACCGTGGCAACATAGCGTCGACGCTGCACCTACCTACGCTGCCACTCTCACCTGCTTCCGTTCACTCTTCAGAGACTCTTTAATGAATATATCTTACAAGTGAAAACAAGAGTATCGAAGGACAGTGCCCCCACGTATTCTCTCAACCTTTCTTTACACTATTGACCTCTATACCTTATGAAGTGCCCTCACTTTCCACGTGTAGCAGTTCACTGTGTGTATTGCACATGTGTCTTGTTGCAGAATATAAATAAATGTTTTAGTTCAAGTCCATGGACAGTGCAAGGTATCAGTGCGTGGTGAGGTGCAAACTGGAGAAACTGGCGTATGTGCGTAGTTCAAGTGCGCAGTATAAGTGCGTGTGGTGAGATGCAAGCTGGAGAACTTTGTGTAAGTGCGTAGTTCAAGTGTGTGGTGAGGTGCAAGCTGAAGAACTTGGTGCAAATGTGTTGCCTAGAGTCAACGACCCCGAAGCGCGTGAGTGTGTCAATATCACGGCCGGGATGGCAGGGAGGTGAGGGTCCAGGGAGGACAGGGGAGGGACTCGAGGGGAAGTGATGGAGGTGGGAAAGAACGAGAGGTGGGAGACGGGGGTAGGTGAAGGTTAGGGGGATCGGTAGGTAAAGGGTGGAGATGGGTATGTGAAGGGGAGGGGAGAGAGTGGGGGCAAGTGTAACACCTTGCCGTTGCTGTTTTTATGGTTCAACATTAGAGGTCGTACAGTACAACAAGGCGCGCGCAAGCACGCACGCACACACACGCACGCACACACACACACGCACACACACACACACACACACACACACACACACACACACACACACACACACACACACACACTCACACATACACACACATACACACACACACATACACACACACACACACACACACACACACACACACACACACACACACACACACACACACACACACATGGAGCAGGGAGAGAAAGGGCCTAGTAGCGTTCAGTGAAGAGGTGGGGCCAGGAGCTGAGTTTCGGCCCCTGCAACTACAATTAGGTGAGTACAATTAGGTGAATATACACACAACTACAAATGAGTACACACACAATGAAGAGGCGGGGCCAGGAGCTGTGAGTGAACCCCTGCAACTACAACTAGGTGAGTACACACACCGGAGGACAGGAGGGTCAGGGGAGACATGATAACGACATATAAAATACTGCACGGAATAGACAAGGAGGACAAAGACAGGATGTTCCAGAAATGGGACACAGAAACAAGGGGGTCACAATTGGAAGTTGAAGACTCAGATGAGTCAAAGGGATGTTAGGAAGTATTTCTTCAGTCACAGAGTTGTCAGGCAGTGGAATAGCCTAGAAAGTGACGTATTGGAGGCGGGAACCATACATAGTTTTAAGATAAGGTTTGATAAAGCTCATGGAGCAGGGAGAGAGATGACCTAGTAGCAATCAGTGAAGAGGTGGGGCCAGGAGCTATGAATCGAACCCTGCAACCATAAATAGGTGAGTACAAATAGGTGAAAACACACACACACACAAGCACATGCTCGCAAGCACGCACGAACACACACAAACACATGCATGCACACATGACACACACACACACTCTCTTGAAGATGCATGCACGAGCACACATGCACACACATACACGTGAGCACACACACACACACACACAAACACACACACACACACTTAGCGAGTTACAGGGCTATTGCCCAGAGCAGACATGGCATCTGAAGCAGGTACACCTCTACTGAACGAGGATCCCGACGGAAAGGAAGGAGACAAGACTTATGCTAAGGCCCTATCAGTCCACCAAGCAGGGCCGAGGAACGAAGGGGGAGAGCTGTTGAGAGCAGGGATAGCAGTAAGTGAGGAGGGAGAAGGTGATAAGTCCTATGCAGAGGCACGACCATGCCACCAAGAGTTACAGGAAAAAATAAGGAAGACAGTGACCATGTACAAATGGGACCTAGAGACACAGAAAGGCAATGGAAGGAGGAGAGGGAGAAATCAGTGTTTATTCATGGGCTTCAGGAGAGCGAGGGGAGGACACACAATGAAAGATGGCAGGAAGAAAAACAGAAGATTGAAAGCATCATCAAAGAACTAGGCAAGGAGGACATGACTGAGACAGTAAATTTTTAGAGACTAGCAGGGGAACTTGAAGGGGAGAAATCGGCTAGTTAAACTGATTTTCAAGACAGAAACAGTGTGGAACAGGATACTGCAAGAGAAACCATGGCTGAAGGAATCAACATACAAGAGGGTGTTCCTAGACCATGACTGAACAAGAACTGAATGACAGCAGCTGAGCGAGAGGGCACAGAAACGAAAGGGCTAGAAAAAGAGACAAGGGCAGAGTCATCAGAAGACAACCAGAGCAGGACAGAGCAACAAGCACAAGTATGCACAGAACCACCCCTAGAACCCTACAGCCAAACTTGCTATTCCAATAGAACCCACAATCCACACTTACAATCTCCACCCCATACTTTGCTCTAGAATCCCACAGCACACTGCCAGGTCCCCCACCCCGACAGACCCTGAGAACACAGTGTTGGAGAGGAAACTGAAGGCATAGTACACCAACACCAATGGAATAACAAATAAGTGGGAGGAGTGGCATGGAAGAGTCAAAGAGACATCATTGGACATCATAGCTCTCACAGAAACCAAGCTCACAGGAATGATAACAGATGCCATCTTTCCAAAGGGATATCAGATCCTGAGAGAAGACAGAAGGAACAGAGGGGGTGGAGGAGAGGCACTGCTCATCAAAAAGAAATGGAATTTTGATGAGCTGGAGAGATGTGACAGAGAAGAAGCAAGAGACATTTCAGTCTGGAGGTCCCAAGATGGTAATTGCAGTGATGTATATCCCACCACAGAACAGCAGGAGACCAAGGCAAGAGTGTGACGAGAGAAATAGAGCTATGTCTGACACACTAGCCGAAGTGATCAGAAAGGCTCATGCGAGCAGGGCAAAGCTGCTGATTGTGGGTGACTTCAATCACAAGGAAATCGACTGGGAGAACCTGGAGCCACATGGGGGCTCAGAAACGTGGAGGGCTATGATGATGGAGGTGATACTGGAAAACCTCATGTACTAACACGTGAGAGACACTACCAAAGAGAGAGGAGAGGATGAATCAGCAAGACTGGACCTAGTATTCACCTTGAGTAGTGCAGGTATTGAGGACAGGAGAGGTGGGGTACACCATCAAGTGTTGGACACAATACATACAACCGAGGAAGATGTGAAGAGGCTGTTAAGCGAGCTAGATACCTCAAAGGTGATGGCACCAGATGGCATCTCTCCATGGGTCCTGAGAGAAGAAGCAGAGACACTATGTGTACCACTAACAACAATCTTCAACACATCTATCAAAACAGGGCCACTACCTGAGGTATGGAAGACAGCAGGCATAGTCCAAATTTTTAAAAAAATGAGATAGACACAAAACACTAAACTACATACCAGTGTCACTGACATGTATAGTATGCAAAGTCATGGAGAAGATTATCAGAGGAAGAGTGGTGGAGCACCTAGAAAGGAATGAACTCATCAATGAAAACAAGCATGGTTTCCGGGACGGGAAATCCTGTGTCGCAAACATACTGGAGTTCTATGACAGGGTGACAGCAGTAAGAAAAGAAAGAAAGAGGGGTGGGTATATTGCGTTTTCTTAGACTGTAAGAAGGCGTCTGACACAGATCCACACAAGAGATTAGCGCAAAAGCTGGAGGACCAGGCAGGGATAACAGGGAAGGCATTGCAATGGATCTGGGAATACCCGTCAGGAAGACAACAGCGAGTCATGGTACGTAGCAGGGGGTCAGAGTGGGGGCCTGTGACGAGCGGGATTCCACAGGGGTCAGTCCTAGGACTAGTGCTGTTTCTAATATTTGTGAACGATATGACAGAAGGAATAGACTCAGAAGTGTCTCATTTGCAGATGCTGTGAAGTTGATGGGAAAAAATCAATCGGACGAAGACCAGGCAGAACTACAAAGGGATCTGGACAGGCTGCAGGCCTGATCCAGCAACTGGCGCCTGGAGTTCAGCCACATCAAGTTCAAAGTCATGAAGATTGGGGAAGGGCAAAGAAGACCACAGATGGAGTACAGTCTAGGGAGTCAAAGACTTCAAACCTCACTCAAGGAAAAGGATCTTGGGGGGAGTGTAACATCGGGAACATCTCTTGAAGTGCACATCAACGAAATAGCTGCTGCAGCATACGGGCGCCTAGCAAACCTAAGACTAGCATTCCGACATCTCAATAAGGTATCATTCAGGGCCCTGTACACCGTGTACATTAGGCCTACATTGGAGTATGCAGCTCCAGTTTGGAGCCCACACCTAGCCAAGCACGTAAGGAAATTAGAAAAAATGCAAAGGTTTGCAACAAGATTAGTCCTGGAGCTAAGGGGAATGTCCTAGGAGATGTTAAGGGGAATTAACCTGACGACACTGGAGGACAGGAGAGTTAGGGGGGATATGATAATGACATATAAAATACTGAGAGGAATCGACAAGGTGTACAGAGACAGGATGTTCCAGAGATGGGACACAGCAACATGGGGTTACAGTTGGAAACTGAAGACTCAGATGAGCCACAGGGATGTTTGGAAGTATTTCTTCAGTCACAGAGCTGTCAGGAAGTGGAACAGTCTGGGAAATGATGTAGTGGAGGCAGGATCCATACATAGCTCTAAGAAGAGGTATGATAAAGCTCATGGAGCAAAGTGACCTAGTAGCGACCAGTGAAGAGGCGGGCCAGGAGCTGTGACTCGACCCCTGCAGCCACAACTAGGTGAGTACAGAAGAGAGGATGAACCAGCAAGACTGGACCTCATATTCACCTTGAGTAGTTCAGACACTGAGGACATCACAAATGAAAGGCCCCTCGGTACTAGTGATCACGTGGTCCTGAGCTTCGAATACATAGTTATAAGTGGAGGGGGAAGCAAGAGGAGTGGGAAGGGAGAAGCCAAACTACAAATGAGGAATTTCCTGCATGAGGTTCAGTGGGAAATAGAAATGGCGGGAAAATTGGTAAATGAAATGATGGAATACGTGACAACAAAATGCAAGGAGGCAGAGGAGAGGTTCGTACCCAAGGACGACAGAAATAATAGGAAGACCAGAACGAACCCTTGGGTCACCCAAAGGTGTAGAAAGGCCAAAACTAAGTGCGCTAGAGAATGAAGAAAGTATAGAAGACAAAGAACCCAGGAAAATAAGGAGATTAGAGCCAGAAACGAATATGCACATATGAGGGTGGCCCAGCGGCAATATGAAAAGGATATAGCACTGAAAGCCAAATCTGACCCGAAGTTGTACAGCCACACCAGGAGGAAAACAACAGTTAGGGACCAGTTAATTGATCACATCTCCTGAGGCGCACATCAACCAGATAACTGCTGTGGGCATATGGGCACCAGGCTAACTTTAGAATAGCGTTTCGACACCTCAGTAAGGAATCGTTCAAGACTCGACACCATGCACATCAGGCCCATATTGGAGTATGCAGCACCAGTCGGGAACCCACACCTGGTTAAGCACGTCAAGAAATTAGAGAAAGTTTGCAACAAGACAAGTCAAGGAGCTTCGAGGAGAGGTTAAGGGAAATCGACCTGACGACACTGGAGAAGAGGAAGGATAGGGGGAACATGATAACGACATATGAAATACTGAGAGGAATTGACAAACCGGATAGCGACAGGATGCTTCAGAGAATCACAACTGGAAGTTGGAGACTTACATTAGTCACAGGGATGTTAGGAAGTACTTCTTCAGTCATAGAGTTGTCATGAAGTGGAACAGACTGGAGAGTGATGTAATGGAGGCAGGATCCATACATAGCTTTAAAAAGAGGTATGATTAAGCTCATGGAGCGGGAGAGAGTTGACCTGGTAGCGACCAGTGAGCAGACGGGGCCAGGTGCTATGAATCGACCCCTGCAACCAAATTAGATGAGTACAACAAAAAATGACTAACTTTAAGCAATTAAATCATATAAATAAATCAATAAAAATATAAATAAATAAATAAATGCAGGTTCTATATGTTCTGTCAATGTAACAATAAAGGGGGAAGCACGGAGAAGACAGGCGAGTGCGTAGATATTCAATACACCTTATAGGTGGGCAGCTGTTATCCACGCCCCTACACTAACCAGCAGACGTGGGTAGATGTTACCTATACCACCACACTAAGCACAAGAAAGAGGGTGGTGTTACCTACACCACCACAATAACCAGAAGAAAGAGGGTGGTATCACCCACACAACTACAATAACCAGATGAGGGGGCTGGTGTCACCTACACACCACAATAACCAGTAGAAGGGAGGGGGCTGGTGTCACCTATACCACCACACTAACCACTAGAGAGGGGCTGGTGTCACCTATACCACCACACTAACCACTAGAGAGGGGCTGGTATCACCCACACCACCATAATAACCAGAAGAGGGGGGCTGGTGTCACCTATACTACCACGCTAACCAGTAGTGGGGGGGGGGCTAGTGTCACCTAAACAATTGCAAGTCAGCGGAAGTGACACCTGTGACTTAGATAATTTCATTATTCATTAAAAAGTGGCGAAATATAAACTATACTACCTAAAAAAATCCATGGAAACGAGATATACGTACCTTTTGGAGTCTACATGTAACTATGTAAAACAATTATGTATCGTAGATGTTGCTATGAAAAATAATTATATATAGCAGATGTAGCTGTGTAAAACAATTATGTATCGTAGCTAGGTTAGGTTAGGCAAGATTCATCAGGAAAGAGAACATATCCTTGTTGACGTGGGGCTGTCATACATATGATGACTCACCCGCTGGAGGTTTTGGTATGAAAACACACCATGTAGCTATGTAAACAAATCATGTACCGTATCTACGTAAACGCATCATGTAGATATTTAAGCTCATGAAATCATGTAAATATAGGCTATGTAGCAATGTAAACAGATGTTTGCAGCCAATTAAAAACAAACAGGTAGGCATACGTTAGATATGCAATCAAATATTTACACATGTACACAAGGACACGTAATCAACCATGTAAGATAGAACAAACACCTATGTAAGAACAGCCATGCAGACATGTAAAGACCGGCATGCAAAAAACTCGATGTAAACAGAGCCATACAAATATGTGAACACTGAGATGTAAAAAAAAAAAGACTTGCAAACAAAGGAATGTAAACAATTACGTAGATGTGTAAACGCAGCCATGCAGACATAAAACAAAGACGTGTAAACATAGCTAGAGAAACATTAAAGTTTAAAAGAATTCATGACAATACGAATTAATGTAAATATAGACATGAAAACTCAGCATGTGTGCACGATAGAACGTTGTCATGTGCACATGAAAACATGCACCTATGTATACACAGACAGGCAGTCACTCATGTACACGAGAAGATACAGCAAATAACAAAGGAACAAATACAAGCGTATTACCACAAGTAAACAAGTACCCATAAGAATATGCAAAAATGAAGTCACAGTCACGCACAGCGCATACAAGCTGGTTCGTTGTTCCGTGACAGCGCATTAGGTTCAAAAACGAAAGACACAGGTTCAGTCGAGGGAGAGTAGAGACGGACAAGCAAGTCTCTTTACATATGTTGCTTGTGTTCACGTAGCTGAAAATAGTTAGTCGACTATTGTGAGTTGCACCCTGGAGAGGTAGAAACACTTTGGATACTGCTGGGCTTTGATATAAGGGAGGCACAACCAGGCACACAGTAAAACATATTGCCACCCACATAATCGCAGTGTAATAGAGAAAAGGAATATTTTCCCAGTGAAAATTAGAAGTGCTCTGGAAACTCCACACACACATTTCTGAATGTTCACAGACTTATCATTAGGAAACGTTGGGTTGTAGTAACCTTTCCCAAAACTGCAGATATAAACATAGCTCCCATGTTTAAAGCAAAGCTTGAAAACATGAATAATTTTCTCTTGTTCTTGGCTCTCGTGTGATCTGCGTTTACTTACCTGGAGGTGCTTCGGGGATCAACGCCCCCGACCAGACCTTCTAGTGGATCAGTGTCTTATCAACCAGGCGGTTACTGCTTGCCGCACGTAAACTAACGTACGATTCACAACCAGGCTGATCGGGCACTGACTTTAGGTATATGCACAGTTCTCTCTTGAAGACAGCCAGGGTCCTTTGGTAATTCCCCTTTCGTATGATAGGAACTGTTGAACAGTCTTGAGCCCCTGACACTTACTGCGTTTTCTCTTAGTTTACTCATGGTACCCCTGCTTTTCATTGGGGGTATATTGCACCGTCTGCCGAGTCCTCTTCTTTCATAAGGAATGATTTTCGTGTGAAGATTTGGGACCAGTCCCTTTAGGATTTTCCAGGAGTACAGGATAAGGGACTTCAAACGTTTCCAGTAATTAAGGTGCTTGACTGAACTAATACGAGCAGTGAAGGTTCTCTGTACATTCCCTAGATCTGCAATTTTGCCTGCCTTGAGCAGGGCTGTTAGTGTACAGCCTAGAGAGAACAAGTAACCTAAAGAAGATCATCATTGGCATGGCATCCCTTGTTTTCAAGGTTTTCATTATTCATCCTTTCATTTTTCTGGCAGATGTGATAATGACACTGTTATGATCCTTGAAGGTGAGTACAGAATTTTCAAATCAAAATCAAGAATTTTTTTTTGTAAACTATTGCAAAACACACACACACACACACACACACACACACACACACACACACACACACACACACACACACACACACACACACACACACACACAGAGCTAAGAGGTATGTCCTACGAGGAGAGGTTAAGGGAAATCAACCTGACGACACTGGAGGACAGGAGAGATAGGGGGGACATGATAACGACATACAAAATACTGAGAGGAATTGACAAGGTGGACAAAGACAGGATGTTCCAGAGATTGGACACAGTAACAAGGGGACACAGTTGGAAGTTGAAGACACAGATGAATCACAGGGATGTTAGGAAGTATTTCTTCAGCCACAGAGTAGTCAGTAAGTGGAATAGTTTGGGAAGCGATGTAGTGGAGGCAGGATCCATACATAGCTTTAAGCAGAGGTATGATAAAGCTCACGGCTCAGGGAGAGTGACCTAGTAGCGATCAGTGAAGAGGCGGGGCCAGGAGTTCGGACTCGACCCTCGCAACCTCAACTAGGTGAGTACAACTAGGTGAGTACACACACACACACACACACACACACACACACACACACACACACACACACACCAAAAAAACAAGCCAAATGTCTAGTCGACAAGTACATTTGATAACTAGTAATACACACGCACACACACACACACACACACACACACACACACACACACACACACACACACACACACACACACATACACAACCTCATTAGAGCTTGTGGGTTGCGTCGCATTCCAAAGCCGTGACTCCAGTGGTGGTAGGGGAGGGGATGGGGAAGGGAGGAGGGAAGGGAGCATATGAGGGGAGGTGTAGGAGGGAAGGATAAGGAGGGGAATAGTAGGTGGGAGGTGGAAATGTGTAAGAGGGGTGTGTAGGGTAGGTGTAGGGTAAGGTAGGTGTAGGAAGGATGTGTAAGGTAGGTGTAGGAAGGGTGTGTAGGATAGGTGTAGGAAGGGTGTGTAGGGTAGGTGTAGAAAAGGTGTGTAGGTTAGGTGTAGGTTTTGTAGGGTAGGTGTAGGAAGGGTGTATAGGGTAGGTGTAGGACGTGTAGGGTAAGTGTAGGAAGGGTGTGTAGGGTAGGTGTAGGAAATGTGTGTAGAGTTGGTGTAGGGTTTGTAGGGTAGGTGTAGGAAAGGTGCGTAGGGCAGGTGTAGGACGTGTAGGGTAGGTATAGGTAGGGTGTGTAGGGTAGGTGTAGGATGTGTAGGGTAAGTGTGGAAAGGGTGTATAGGGTAGGTGTAGGAAGGGTGTGTAGGGTGTGTATTGCAGGTGTAGGGTGTGTGGGATAGGTGTAGGATGTGTATTGTAGGTGTAAGGTGTGTGGGATAGGTGTAGGGTGTGTAGGGTAGGTGTAGGAAGGGTGTGCAGGTTATGTGTAGGAAGGGTGTGTAGGGTAGGTGTAGAGGTATGTAGGGTAGGTGTAGGGTGTGTAGGGTAGGTGTAGGAAGGATATGTAGATGTGTAGGGTAGGTGTAGGGTAGGTGTAGGGTAGGTGTAGGAGGGATGTGTTGGGTAGGTTTAGGAAGGGCGTGTAGGTGTAGGAAGGAGGTGTAGGTGTAGGAAGGATGTGTAGGTGTAGGAAGGATGTGTAGGTGTAGGAAGGATGTGTGGGTGTAGGAAGGAGGTGTAGGTGTAGGTGTAGGAAGGGTGTGTAGGGTAGGTGTAGGAAGGGTGTGTAGGTTAGGTGAAGGGTGTGTAGGTGTCAGAAGGGTGAGTAGGGTAGGTGTAGGAAGGGTGTGTAGGGTAGGTGTAGGAAGGGTGTGTAGGGTAGGTGTAGGAAGCGTGTGTAGGGTAGGTGTAGTAAGAGTGTGTAGGGTAGGTGTAGGAAGGGTGTGTAGGGTAGGGGTAGGGTGTGTAGGATCAACTTCCTGGCAGCCGAAGCATGTTCTAGGCATATTCCTCTAAGAAAGAAGAAGAGCAGGAGTAAACTGGAGAGAGAAAGACGCTTCCGCTACAGAAGACGACGAAGAGTCACTGAGCTCCTCAGGAGTGCTAGAATATCTGATACACGAAAGGAGGCGCTGACCAGGGAAGTGGAAACTATCGAACTTAAGTTAAATGACTCTTACAGGAACCAGGAGAGGCAGGAGGAGCTTAAAGCTATTAGTGAAATTGAAAGAAATTCAAAATATTTCTTTTCATATGCCAAAAACAAGGCAAATACCACATCTAGTATCGGTCCCTTACTCAGACAGGATGGGACTTACACAGATGACAACAAGGAAATGAGTGAAATATTGAAATCCCAGTACGACTCTGTGTTTAGTGAACCACTAATCGGTCTGAGGATCGACGACCCAAATGATTTCTTCATGAATGAGCCTCAAAACTCCATAAATGTATGCCAGATTTCCGACATTACCCTAACTCCGATAGATTTCAAAAAAGCCATTGACAACATGCCTATGCACTCAGCCCCGGGCCCAGACTCGTGGAACTCTGTTTTCATTAAGAACTGCAAGAAACCCTTCTCGCGTGCCCTAAGTACACTATGGAGGAGGAGCTTGGACATGGGTGAAATTCCACAGTCACTTAAAACAACGGATATAGCCCCACTCCATAAAGGTGGCAGCAAAGCATTAGTTAAGAACTATAGACCAATAGCTCTGACGTCCAACATCATAAAAATCTTTGAAAGAGTGCTAAGCAGCAGGATTGCAAATCACCTGGATTCCCAAAATCTGCACAATCCAGGGCAACATGGGTTCAGGGCAGGTCGCTCCTGCCTGTCACAACTACTGGATCACTATGACATGGCCTTGGATGCACTGGAAGAAAATCAGAATGCAGATGTAATATACACAGACTCTGCAAAAGCATTTGACAAATGCGATCATGGCGTAATAGCCCATAAAATACGTGCTAAAGGAATAACTGGGAAAGTGGGGAGATGGATCTTCAACTTCCTAACAAATCGAACACAAAGAGTAGTGGTCAACAGAGTTAAATCGGAGGCTGCCATAGTGAAGAGCTCTGTTCCACAAGGCACAGTACTCGCCCCCATCTTATTCCTTATCCTCATATCAGACATAGACAGAGATATACACCACAGCACCGTATCATCCTTTGCGGTTGATACTAGGATCTGCATGAGGCTGTCATCTGTTGAGGACGCGGTTAACCTCCAAGAAGATATAAACAAAGTTTTCCAGTGGGCAACGGTAAATAATATGATGTTCAATGAGGACAAATTCCAACTACTCCGTTATGGAAAACTGGAGGAGATAATAACTAGAACAGAGTATACTACTGACTCCGGCCATACAATAGAGCGGAAAAATAATGTAAGGGACCTGGGAGTAGTAATGTCTGAGGATCCCACTTTCAAGGATCACAACAGTGCCACGATCGCACGTGCAAAGAAAATGATAGGATGGATAATGAGAACTTTCAAAACGAGAGATGCCAAGCCAATGATGATCCTTTTCAAATCACTTGTTCTCTCTAGGCTGGAATACTGCTGTACATTAACATCTCCATTCAAAGCAGGTGAAATCGCAGATCTAGAGAGTGTACAGAGATCCTTTACTGCACGTATAAGTTCTGTCAAGCACCTTAACTACTGGGAACGCTTGGAAGCACTTGACTTGTACTCGTTGGAACGCAGGAGGGAGAGATATATCATAATCTACACTTGGAAAATCTTGGAAGGAATGGTCCCAAATCTGCACACAGAAATCACTCCCTACGAAAGTAAAAGACTGGGCAGGCGATGCAAAATGCCCCCAATAAAAAGTAGGGGCGCCACTGGTACACTAAGGGAAAACACCATAAGTGTCCGGGGCCCAAAACTGTTCAACAGCCTCCCATCAAGCATTAGGGAAATTGCCAATAAGCCCCTGGCTGCCTTCAAGAGAGAGCTGGACAGATACCTAAAGTCAGTGCCGGATCAGCCGGGCTGTGGCTCGTACGTTGGACTGTGTGCGGCCAGCAGTAACAGCCTAGTTGATCAGGCCCTGATCCATCGGGAGGCTTGGTCATGGACCGGGCCGCGGGGGCGTTGATCCCCGGAATAACCTCCAGGTAATCTCCAGGGTAGGTGTAGGAAGGGTGTGTAGGGTTGGTGTAGGAAGGGTGTGTAGGATAGGTGTAGGAAGGGTGTGCAGGGTAGGTGTAGGAAGGGTGTGTAGGGTAGGTGTAGGAAGGGTGTGTAGGGTAAGTGTAGGAAGGGTGTGCAGGGTAGGTGTAGGAAGGGTGTGCAGGGTAAGTGTAGGAAAGGTTTTGTATAGTAGGTGTAGGAAAGGTGTGGATATGTAGAGAAGATATAGTTGGGGAGGTTCAGGAGGGGCAGTATAGGAGAGGGAAGGGTACGGATAAATGTAAGAAGGCAGGTGTAGGAAGATGCAGGAGGGGAGCGTACTAAAGGAGGTGTAGGTGTAACACATCTGGAAGGAAAAGGCTGCAGGTGGGTAGGAATCATGGAATGTTGAAGTAGAGTAGGAAAACGGGGAAAAAGGAAGGTAGTGAATGACTAGCGAAGAATATAAAGGAGTGGAAGGAGGACAAGAATGGACTGTAGGATGGAATAGCAATTTGAAGGAGGTAGGGCATACAGGAATAGATAAAAAAAAATACTGAGGGAGCAAAGGAGGGAATAGAGATTGGAAAGACTGAAGACAGAAACGAAGAAAGAAGGAGGTGAAGGAATTTGGTCGGAAGGAAGGGAGGCTGGGAAAGAAAAAATGAGTTCATTAAAAAAAAAAAATCCTTACGACCTATAGCGAGGCTTCCTGCTGAGAAACTACTGTCAGGTTGAAGAATGAGACACTTGTGAAACAATTGGAAATCTTTGTTGAGGAAACGTTTCGTCAGCCAGTGGCTTCCTCAGTCCACTGCAGAGAATAACAGAGAAAGATGAGGAGTTATAGGTAATCAGTCCCTCAGCCTGGAGCTGATGTGTTACACAAGTGTCTCATTCTTCAACTTGTCGGTTTTCAAAACCATTTTCATCACATACTGCAAGGTTGTCGCTACTTCTCTCCGCAGTCTAGACAGTATCGTTCATTTTGAAGGCGGGGGAGATCGCGACTATGGGTTTGAGAACCCATGGGGACTTGAGTCTAAATAGATGAGTTTATGCACTCTCCCTGCTCTCTACTCTTTCTGAGTTGTAAAGAAATACCAGGAAAAACTACCAGATACTAATCAATGGTAATAATAATAATTGTCGTGGTGTTAACTCAAGTTGATGTAGTTCCCATTGGTGGACCGTGGGCCACAGGCCAACCGTGCGTTGGACAACCTGTTCCCGTGGGTATCATTATATTCATAGGGAGGAGCTAAATCTGTAAGGGTCATTATGTCAGCATAATTCACACAGTCACTACAATTCAAATACTTGCTAGCCATGACGTCACGGACTCCCATATGCTCAGCACATGCGCCGTGAAGTTAGACTGGATCGAGAGAGGACGGTTACACTGAGGCCAGCGAGACTCGGACGGCAGGCTGGGCTTCACCACGTATTTACTCGATACCACTCTGTATGAAAAGCCTACAATGTGTTTCTGTCACCATCTATTAAGAACCCAACAATTACAACGCCTGAGAAATGGGAGGTGTGGTGGAAAATTAGGTCTGATACCATGAATTGGAGGTTAGCTTGAACTTCTTGGCTCAAGAGTCACCTTGTCAACGGACATTGGGGTGCCGGTTACTGCTACAGGATAACAACGCCGATGACAAAATAAATAAACAAGCATATTTTAAAGACACAGTATTTAGAGTATAGAAAGTAATGCTTTACCTGTCATATCACAGACCTATTCTCAGAAACGAAAAGCCATGATATCTGATGACTTTTCTCATTTTTTTCAGAAAATGCCAATTTTATCACTTAATTTGTGGATTTTTTATAATTTTTTATATAATTAGTATGTAAAATAACAAGGATGTAATAATGTTTATATAATATATATATATATATATATATATATATATATATATATATATATTATATATATATATATATATATATATATATATATACACATATATATTATATATATACATATATATATATATTATATATATATATTATATATATGTTTATATATATGTATATATATATAATATATATATAATATATATATATATATACATATATATATATATATATATATATATATATATATATATATATATATATATATATATATATATATATATAATTTTATTATCACACTGGCCGATTCCACCAAGGCAGGGTGGCCCGAAAAAGAAAAACTTTCACCATCATTCACTCCATCACTGTCTTGCCAGAAGGGTGCTTTACACTACAGTTTTTAAACTGCAACATTAACACCCCTCCTTCAGAGTGCAGGCACTGTACTTCCCATCTCCAGGACTCAAGTCCGGCCTGCCGGTTTCCCTGAATCCCTTCATAAATGTTACTTTGCTCACACTCCAACAGCACGTCAAGTATTAAAAACCATTTGTCTCCATTCACTCCTATCAAACACGCTCACGCATGCCTGCTGGAAGTCCAAGCCCCTCGCACACAAAACCTCGTGTACCCCCTCCCTCCAACCTTTCCTAGGCCGACCCCTACCCCGCCTTCCTTCACTACAGACTGATACACTCTTGAAGTTATTCTGTTTCGCTCCACTCTCTCCACATGTCCGAACCACCTCAACAACCCTTCCTCAGCCCTCTGGACAACAGTTTTGGTAATCCCGCACCTCCTCCTAACTTCCAAACTACGAATTCTCTGCATTATATTCACACCACACATTGCCCTCAGACATGACATCTCCACTGCCTCCAGCCTTCTCCTCGCTGCAACATTCATCACCCACGCTTCACACCCATATAAGAGCGTTGGTAAAACTATACTCTCATACATTCCCCTCTTTGCCTCCAAGGACAAAGTTCTTTGTCTCCACAGACTCCTAAGTGCACCACTCACTCTTTTTCCCTCATCAATTCTATGATTCACCTCATCTTTCATAGACCCATCCGCTGACACGTCCACTCCCAAATATCTGAATACGTTCACCTCCTCCATACTCTCTCCCTCCAATCTGATATCCAATCTTTCATCACCTAATCTTTTTGTTATCCTCATAACCTTACTCTTTCCTGTATTCACTTTCAATTTTCTTCTTTTGCACACCCTACCAAATTCATCCACCAATCTCTGCAACTTCTCTTCAGAATCTCCCAAGAGCAAAGTGTCATCAGCAAAGAGCAACTGTGACAACTCCCACTTTATGTGTGATTCTTTATCTTTTAACTCCACGCCTCTTGTCAAGACCCTCGCATTTACTTCTCTTACAACCCCATCTATAAATATATCAAACAACCACGGTGACATCACACATCCTTGTCTAAGGCCTACTTTTACTGGGAAATATTTTCCCTCTTTCCTACATACTCTAACTTGAGCCTCACTATCCTCATAAAAACTCTTCACTGCTTTCAGTAACCTACCTCCTACACCATACACCTGCAACATCTGCCACATTGCCCCCCTATCTACCTTGTCATACGCCTTTTCCAAATCCATAAATGCCACAAAAACCTCTTTAGCCTTATCTAAATACTGTTCACTTATATGTTTCACTGTAAACACCTGGTCCACACACCCCTTACCTTTCCTAAAGCCTCCTTGTCCATCTGCTATCCTATTCTCCGTCTTACTCTTAATTCTTTCAATAATAACTCTACCATACACTTTGCCAGGTATACTCAACAGACTTATCCCCCTATAATTTTTGCACTCTCTTTTATCCCCTTTGCCTTTATACAAAGGAACTATGCATGCTCTCTGCCAATTCCTAGGTACCTTACCCTCTTCCATACATTTATTAAATAATTGCACCAACCACTCCAAAACTATATCCCCACCTGCTTTTAACATTTCTATCTTTATCCCATCAATCCCGGCTGCCTTACCCCCTTTCATTTTACCTACTGCCTCACGAACTTCCCCCACACTCACAAGTGGCTCTTCCTCACTCCTACAAGATGTTGTTCCTCCTTGCCCTATATACGAAATCACAGCTTCCCTATCTTCATCAACATTTAACAATTCCTCAAAATATTCCCTCCATCTTCCCAATACCTCTAACTCTCCATTTAATAACTCTCCTCTCCTATTTTTAACTGACAAATCCATTTGTTCTCTAGGCTTTCTTAACTTGTTAATCTCACTCCAAAACTTTTTCTTATTTTCAACAAAATTTGTTGATAACATCTCACCCACTCTCTCATTTGCTCTCTTTTTACATTGCTTCACCACTCTCTTAACCTCTCTCTTTTTCTTCATATACTCTTCCCTCCTTGCATCACTTCTACTTTGTAAAAACTTCTCATATGCTAACTTTTTCTCCCTTACTACTTTCTTCACATCATCATTCCACCAATCGCTCCTCTTCCCTCCCGCACCCACTTTCCTGTAACCACAAACTTCTGCTGAACACTCTAACACTACATTTTTAAACCTACCCCATACCTCTTCGACCCCATTGCCTATGCTCTCATTAGCCCATCTATCCTGATAGCTGTTTATATCTTACCCTAACTGCCTCCTCTTTTAGTTTATAAACCTTCACCTCTCTCTTCCCTGATGCTTCTATTCTCCTTGTATCCCATCTACCTTTTACTCTCAGTGTAGCTACAACTAGAAAGTGATCTGATATATCTGTGGCCCCTCTATAAACATGTACATCCTGAAGTCTACTCAACAGTCTTTTATCTACCAATACATAATCCAACAAACTACTGTCATTTCGCCCTACATCATATCTTGTATACTTATTTAACCTCTTTTTCTTAAAATATGTATTACCTATAACTAAACCCCTTTCTATACAAAGTTCAATCAAAGGGCTCCCATTATCATTTACACCTGGCACCCCAAACTTACCTACCACACCATCTCTAAAAGTTTCTCCTACTTTAGCATTCAGGTCCCCTACCACAATTACTCTCTCACTTGGTTCAAAGGCTCCTATACATTCACTTAACATCTCCCAAAATCTCTCTCTCTCCTCTGCATTCCTCTCTTCTCCAGGTGCATACACGCTTATTATGACCCACTTCTCGCATCCATCCTTTACTTTAATCCACATAATTCTTGCATTTACACATTCATATTCTCTTTTCTCCTTCCATAACTGATCATTCAACATTATATATAAATATATATATATATATATATATATATATATATATATATATATATATATATATATATATATATATATATATATATATATGTATAATGTATGTATATATAAATTTGCTCAAGAAAACTGTTCAGGTCAAGTAACTGATATTACAGAATATATATACTACAGTCCACACATAATTTGTGTTACTGGCATAATTTTTCCAAATAATTTTAAGAACTATATGTTCATATAATTTAAGGTGCAGACATGTGAAGTCTGGTGAACTCAAAAGGTGGATAAGAGGGAGGGACATTATTGTGACCTAGTGTTCTTAATTAAAGTCCTACTTGACTCTGAGGTACATCAACAAGTGTAAACTGTTTGATTTACCAAAGTTTCTCCTCAATTATGGGGGTGAAATGTTAATTCACGACACTACTTGTAAAATTTACCCACTTAGAGAAGAAGTATGCCTTTGGGTGCAATCACTGATAGAACTAATAAAAAATCTGATAATCAGATATTGAAGGAATAATGCAAGATTCTGGCAAACTGGTAAAAGTAGAAACAATGCACTGGGTAAATTAAATAGTTTCCTTAACAGGTTATACCTTAGTTTTCCCGTACCAATACCCGGG
>NC_091316.1:15817402-15839902 GCF_038502225.1 Cherax quadricarinatus
GTGATCATGTGTATAACTGCTGCACCTTTCCTCTTGGCCCCATTATATATGCCTCCATTCTCATGCATCTGCTTTAGATTGATGAAGACTAAGAAAGAATATCCTCTCTCAAAGATAAGGGACCAACAACTCAGAATTACTTCTCCACGTCTTTCGTCGTCTCCAGTATATATACTCTGTACTGGTTAGACAAACCCACAGCATGGTGAAACGTCTTATTAATAAAGACACTCAGGTGATGCATATGAGTTTTATTCATTAACTTAATGTCTTAATGTTTACCATAAATGTAAAGATATCGGCCATAATTATAGTTTCAAACAGTTCACCTGCAACTGTTATCTTATTCTTACTATATTTAATATTGAGGGTAATTCTTTCCGTGTCGTTTTTGTCAGTCAGTCTCTGTTGTCTCCCTGTAGACGTATATTAGTAGGCCAGTCATATGGATTTCCTGTTACTAGAAATTCCGTGTATGCTTTGCAAGACACTATGTAGGCCAGGGGTTCTTAACCTTTGTACGATTACAGACCCACAATGGATTGCCCAATATGTCCCCATACACCATTCGCTAGACTGTGTAAATCATCATCATCATCACCAGTCGTATTACGTACCAGTATGACTTCAAAAGATGTCCATAACTTGGTTTTACTTTACATATGGATGCCTAGGAACAGAACAGCTGAAAGAAAATCATGAGGATTTTATCAAAGTGTTCAGAGATGGCGTTCCATACTCCCATTATTTGGTTCCCACACCACCAAGGGTAATGGATACCCCCGGTTAAGAACCCTTGTTCTAGTATATGTTACACCAATACATAAAGGTGGTGACCCTACAGATTTAAACAACTATAGGCCAATATCAAACTTACCATTGCTATCCAAAATCTTTGAGAAACTCGTGCACAGGAGACTATATTCATTTATAACGGCACAAAACATACTCAACCCCTGCCAATTTGGATTCTGGAAAAATAAAAGCACTAACGATGCAATCATAAAAATGCTAGATCTGCTTTACACAGCATTGGAAAATAAGGAATATCCACTAGGAATTTTTATTGACCTAAGAAAAGCTTTTGACACAGTAGACCACGACATCCTACTCCACAAACTTGACCATTATGGTACAAGAGGCCATGCGCTTGCATATTTCAAATCTTACCTTACTAATAGGTATCAGTATGTCACCATTAAAGACACAGCATCAACAACACGGCCACTTGATACTGGAGTTCCACAGGGAAGTGTCCTTGGTGCCCTGCTCTTCTTCATATACATCAATGACCTTCCAAACGTATCTCAACACCTGAACCCTATTCTCTTTGCTGACGACACGACTTATGTCATCTCTCACCCTAATCTTGCCACCCTCAACACCATTGCAATTATTATTTTACTACATGTAAACCACACAATAACCAAGTTCTGTAAACTCAGCATTGTAATCCTTATAGAGAATAAACTTTTGAATTTGAATTTAAATTTGAATTTGAACTGTTGGGTCACCCAAAGCGATTCGGAGCTCTCGTTATTCCTTCGTATATTATTCATATTGATTTCACGTATGAACCTATTCCATATGTCTTCTACATCAGTTACATCTATCAATTCAGTCAAGTTAACACTTTTAATCTGTCTACGGAATTTATCGAAAATCAGGTCTTCTGTAGTTTGGAAGTATCAAAGTATTAATCTGCGTATGAAAGTTGATATTAACTTCAATGTGTGTAATATCACGATCATTGCTAGCAAGTGTCTCGCTCTAGTCCCATGAATTTATTTGTCACAATTCACAGAGAAGCAGATCAAGTATATTATCACCACTTGTTGGATCTGAGACAATATGAGTTGAGATCATGTACCATGTTAATTAACCTAGCTGCTTCCTGATTACCTTGTAAGATGGTCCGGTTGATGTGAGGATTACTGAAGTTCCCAACTCTAATTGAGTCATTATTATTAATTATGGACATAAGTTCATCATACAAAGCTATATCATGTTCTTGGTCTATTTAAGGTGGTCCAAAACTCTTATTATTATTATGATTATTATTATTATTATTATTATTATTACGAGAGAGAGGGAGAGAGAGAGAGAGAGAGAGAGAGAGAGAGAGAGAGAGAGAGAGAGAGAGAGAGAGAGAGAGAGAGAGAGAGAGAGAGAGAGAGAGAGAGAATATTTACCCATGATTGTATTACATCTCTCTACCCTGATTTTCATATCAATACTTCACGTCATTGAATCGCCTCGTACTTTCTATAATTCATCTTCTTTTAATTATTTTTTAACGATCAGAAATATTTGAACAAAATACCAGAGTCTCCTCTTGTGGGGAAAAAGTTCAATGCTTTGAGTCTCTTTCAAAGGATTTACTTCCTTTTAATGAAGTACTAATTCTCTCTCTCTCTCTCTCTCTCTCTCTCTCTCCACACTCCAGTTTGTATACGTATTTGTAATGTGTAACATACTTGTGACCGCTTTCGAGGGGTTCTCTACTGAGTGCCTGCTAAACCAGGCTGTTGCTGCTGGCGACCCACAAGCTCACATAACCATTAAGAGTCTGACAAGTCTAGGAAGTAACAATCCAGTTTCCTTACAAAACAATTCTATCACAGTGCCAAGAATACCTGCCGGCGAGAAGTGTGAGAGTCGTGGACCCAGGACGGTAATACATGTTCCAACACTGCACGGAGTCTCCAAGGTTCTTTGCCTAATTCACTGCAGTCACAACCTGGTTGATCAGGGAGTCAAGAAAATGTGACCTCCGGACGGGCTACAAGGAAATAGAACATCTCTTGAAACCAGTCACTGGTATAAAACAAAAACTAAACCCAAAATCATATAAGAAAACCTAAACCAAGAAACAAGTGTCGACAAAAGATAAACCATGAATCAAGTAACAAATGCTAGACTAAAAATCAAGTACGAAAAAGCTGAACAAAAAATAAAAAAAGCTAAAGAAAAAATCAAGTAACAAAAGCTAAACCAAAAACCAAGTAATAACTAAACCACAAATCAAGTAACAAAACCTAAACCATAAATCAAGTAACAAAAAACCTAAACAAATCAAGTAACAACAAAAGCTAAACCAAAAATGAAGTAAAAACAAAAGCTCAACCAAAAATCAAGTAAAAGCTAAACCACGAATCAAGTAACAAATGCTAAACCAAAAATCAAGTAACAACAAAAGCTGAACCAAAAAATCTGAAAAAAAGCTAAAAAGAAATCAAGTAACAAAAGCTAAACGAAAAATCAAGTAACAAAAGCTAAATCAAACACCAAGTAACAACAAAACCTAAACCACAAATCAAGTAACAACCAAAGCTAAACCACAAATTAAATAGCAAAATTTTCACTTAAATCACTGACCAGCTAAACCACGATCTTGTAACCTTAACACAAGATAAATAAATCACGAACTGAAGCCATTTGCGTCCACATTTTTAACAGCGTAGACAATGAATAGTTACGACAGGCGTCACGGTATGTTAACGTAATATGAGTGAATTAGGCAAACTTGTTTTAGTAAATCTTATCACCGACAGCTAATTGTGACCTGTGAACCAAAAATTACGATTAACCACAGTTAATGCAAACTTGGATTAAGATAAGCCAGTGTCTTAATGCCTACAAGAGCAAAGATAAGCCAGTGTCTTAATGCCCACAAGAGCAAAGATAACCCAGTGTCTTACTCCCCACAAGAGCAAACATAAGCCAGTGTAATAATAGGACCAATACGAGTTTTTTTTGGATAAGCCAGTGTATTAATAGCACTAGTAAGTTTTAAGATAAGCCAGTGTATTAAGAGCACCAGTAAGAGTTTTAGGATAAGCCAGTGTATTGTTAGCACCAGTAAGAGCTTTAGGATAAGCCAGTGTATTAATAGTACCAGTAAGAGTTTTAGGATAAGCCAGTGTATTAATAGTACCAGTAAGAGTTTTAGGATAAGCCAGTTTATTAATAGCACCAGTAAGAGTTTTAGGAGAAGCCAGTGTATTAACACACCAGTAAGAGTTTTAGGATAAGCCACTGAATTAATAGCACCAGTAAGAGTTTTAGGATAAGCCACTGAATTAATAGCACCAGTAAGAGCTTTAGGATAAGCCAGTGTATTAATAGCACCAGTAAGAGTTTTAGGATAAGCCACTGAATTAATAGCACCAGTAAGAGTAAGGACCCCAATGGAAATAAGTCACTCTGACTTTTTTGGGTTATCCTAGGTTCTCTACACATATGCTGCTATGTATGATAATTCTATGTAACTGTATTGTGTATACCTGAATAAATTTACTTACTTACTTACTTACTTACTTAAGAGTTTTAGGATAAGCCACTGAATTAATAGCACCAGTAAGAGTTTTAGGATAAGCCAGTGTATTAATAGTATCATCTTACAAAACTCGGTCGATCACACCCGCTTCACATTACGCACAAACACTAAGCAAAAACAGAAGCTAGACTAAACATCACTTGGTCTCCCACAGCTTCTGTCTCAAGTCTCTCTGTCCCCCTACCCTGTGTGCGTGCGTGCGTGCGTGTGTGTGTGTGTGTATGTGTGTGTGTGTGTGTATGTGTGTGTGTGTGTGTATGTGTGTGTGTGTGTGTGTGTGTGTGTGTGTGTGTGTGTGTTTGTGTGTGTTTTCTTTATCTGATTATCTACTAGTTAAATTTTCTATGCCTTCAGAAAAAGAAGTCAGTATTTTATTTTTTTTTATTTTATTAACACATCGGCCTTCTCCCACCGAGGCAGGGTGGCCCTAAAAAGAAAAAAAAATCATCATTTACTCCATCACTTTCTTGCCAGAGGCATGCTTACACTACAGTTATAAAACTGTAACATTAATACCCCTCCTTCGGAGTGCAGACACTGTACTTCCCATCTCTAGGAATCAGTCCGTCCTGCCGGTTTCCCTGAATCCCTTCATAAATGTTACCTTGCTCACACTCCAATAGCACGTCAAGTATTAAAAACCATCTGTCTCCATTCACTCCTATCTAACACGCTCACGCCCGAGTTATACACTCTCGATGTCATTCCATTTTGTTCCACCCTCTCTGCATGTCCGAACCATCTCAACAACCACTCCTCAGCCCTCTGGATAACAGTTTTGTTAATGCCACACCTCCTAATTTTCAAACTATGAATTCTCTGCATTATATTCACACCACACATTGCCCTCAGACATGACATCTCCACTGCCTCCAGTCTTCTTGTTGCAACATTCACCACCCATGCTTCATACCCATATAAGATCGTTGGTACAACTATACTCTCATACATTCCCCTCTTTGCTTGCATGGACAAAGTTCTTTTTCTTCACAGACTCCTCAGTGCACAAGTCACCTTTTTTCCTTCATCAATTCTATGATTCACTTCATCTTTCATAGACCCATCTGCTGACACATTCACTCCTATATATCTGAATACACTCAGCTCCTCCACAGTCTCTCCCTCCAATCTGATATCCAATCTTTCGTCAACTAATTTTTTTTGTTATACTCATCACCTTATTCTTTCTTATATTTACTTTTAATTTTCTTCTTTCACATACCCTACCAAACTCATCCACCAACCTTTACAACCTCTCTTCAGAATCTCCCAAAAGCGCAGTGTCATCAGCAAAGAGCAACTATGACAACGCCCACTTTGTGTTAGATTCTTTATCTTTTGACCCCACACCTTTTGCCAACATCCGATCATTCACGTATCTTACAACCCTATCTATAAATATTGAACAACCACGGTGACATCACACATCCTTGTCTAAGGCCTACTTTTACTGGGAAATAATCTCCCCCTCTCCTACATACTTTAACCTGAGCCTCACTATGTAAGAATTTATTACACTGGCATTTCAGTAAGAAGAGACACAAACGTATCACCTCTTTAAAGAGGAAACTTCATAGTTTTTTCCTAAATAATTCCTGATCAGCTTGGCTGTTGTGCCTACTTCGAACTTCACACAATGAACACCAGCATCCTGACTGACAAGACCATCAACCAGTAGACTTAGTAAAAGACCAAGCTGCGGGGTGATGATTCAGAAATAAACAACAGGTAGTACATAAAAAATTAGTTTAGATGTACGTCACTTTAGTTAACAGATAATAAACTGTTCAAGAGAGAGAGAGAGAGAGAGAGAGAGAGAGAGAGAGAGAGAGAGAGAGAGAGAGAGAGAGAGAGAGAGAGAGAGAGAGTATCCTCAAATGCTTGTCCTGTAATAATTCAGGATGCTGTACGTATTTTAGGATTAAGTTTCAGCCTGTACTATGTGTACCTACAGAGGCTCCTTTACCCAGAAGATACTAAGGTTTTCTTTATACCGCTTGAGATTCGTACAATGATGGTCAGCAAAAACAAAATTTTCACTCTCTCCGGCAATATATCTGCCAACATATAACTAGTCACTTACTGGCTTCATAAATACTCATTAGCATTACAGCTATGCAATAGCATTATAACTACTCGTTAATGATATAACTAGTCACTAGCATTATTTAACTAATGGATAATGTTATAACTAGTCATTAGCATTATATAACTACTCGCTAATGCTGTAGCTAGTCACTAGCATTATATAATTACTGAATAATGTTATAACTAGTTACTAGCATTATAAAATAACTTGATAATGCTATAAGTCGTAACTAGCATTATATAGCTACTCGCTAATGCTGTAGCTAGTCACTAGCATTATGTAACTACTAACTAAAGTTATAACTAGTCACTAACATCGTAATTAGTTGCTAACGTCGTAACTAATCCCTAACAAAAAGCTACCACCACAAAACTAAACTGTAAGGACTTTTCCTGGGAACCACGAAAGATGCAGTAGTTCTGTGAGAGTCCTGCACGAGTACTGGAGGCACCGTGTCCGGCACCACATTAAAAGTCTTCCTGTGGCAATATTACCAATCTCTGCGGAATTTAAGTTTCATATTTCACTAATAAATTCACTATGTAAAAAAAATAAAATCTGTAGCAAATCGGCAGTTTATCATAACTAACCAAGTTATCGAAAATGTTATTTGTCGTTGCAGTAACAAGTTCTGCAGTACTCAGCTAGTTGCACAGTACTCAGTTATGAAGTGCTATTAAACTATTTAAATAATTCTCAACTAGCTGTGTACTACGTAGCTGAATTACACACACACACACACACACACACACACACACACACACACACACACCGATAGAACAGGCCTGGTGTCTAATCAACATGTGCCTAGAACAAAATGGTAACTAACACACACACACACACACAGTGTTTGCAGATGACGTGAAGTTGATGAGAAGAATTCATTCGATCGAAGACCAGGCAGAACTACAAAGGGATCTGGACAGGCTGCAGACCTGGTCCAGCAATTGGCTCCTGGAGTTCAATCCCACCAATTGCAAAATCATGAAGATTGGGGAAGGGCAAAGAAGACCGCAGACGGAGTACAGTCTAGGGGGCCAGAGACTACAAATCTCACTCAAGGAAAAAGATCTTGAGGTGAGTATAACACCAGGCATATCTCCTGAAGCGCACATCAACCAAATAACGGCTGCAGCATATGGGCGCCTGGTAAACCTCAGAACAGCATTCCGACATCTTAAGATGGAATTGTTCAGGAAACTGTACACCGTGTACGTTAGGCCAATATTGGAGTATGCGGCACCAGTTTGAAACCCACACCTAGCCAATCACGTAAAGAAACTAGCGAAAGTGCAAAGGTTTGCAACAAGACTAGTCCCAGAGCTCAGAGGTATGTCCTACGAGGAGAGGATAAGGGAAATCGACCTGACGACACTGGAGGACAGGAGAGATAGGGGGGATATGATAACGACATACAAAATATTGAGAGGAATTGACAAGGTGGACAAAGACAGGATGTTCCAGAGATGGGACACAGCAACAAGGGGGGGCACAGTTGGAAGTTGAAGACACAGATGAATCACAGGGATGTTAGGAAGTATTTCTTCAGCCACAGAGTTGTCAGGAAGTGGAATAGTTTGGGAAGCGATGTAGTGGAGGCAGGATCCATACATAGCTTTAAGCAGAGGTATGATAAAGCTCACGGTTCACGGAGAGTGACCTAGTAGCGACCAGTGAAGAGGCGGGGCCAGGAGCTTGAACTCGACCCCTGCAACCTCAACTAGGTGAGTACACACACACACACAGTAAGTAAAGCTTTTGAGGCTGTTGATCATGATAAATAATTCGATATTGTTTATTTAGACTTTAGTAAGGCTTTTGATAGAGTACCGTACCAAAGATTGTAAAGGAAAGTGGCAGCTCATGGCACTGGGGAAAAAGTGCTGTCATGGATCGAGTCATGGCTCACAAATAGGAACCAAAGAGTGTGCTTAAATGGGGTTAAATCCGAGTGGGGATCTGTAACAAGTGGCATTCCACAGGGATCAGTCTTAGGCCCTTTGTTGTTTATAATATATATCAATGACCTTGATGAGGAAATTACTAGTGATATGAGCAAATTCGCCGATGACACGAAGATAGGTAGGATAATTGTTTCAAACGTAGATGTTATGGAAATTCAGGAGGATTTAGACAAACTCAATTCCTGGTCAGAAAAGTGGCAGATGCAGTTCAGTGTAGATAAATGCAAGGCTTTGAAGCTCGGGAGTGTCCATAACCCTATCACTTATAAGTTAAATAACGTAGAAATTAGCCAAACAGGTTCTGAAAAGGACTAGGGGTTATGGTAAGCAGCAACCTTAAACCAAGACAGCAATGCCTAAGCGTACGTAATAAAGCAAACAGGTTACTGGGATTTATATCTAGAAGTGTAAGCAACGGAAGTCCAACGGTTATTTTACAGCTTTATACTTCATTAGTAAGGCTTCACCTAGATTACGCAGCTCAGTTCAGTGACTATGCCCTCGTCTGCTACACATCCTATCCACTGACGCCTATATAAACGCCAATCGCCTTGCCTTTGCTCCAGAATCTTTACAAACACGGTGCATTCCACACCAACTCCATGGCTGAGGGACTGATTACCTCATCTTTTGTTATAGTTCTACTCTCTTCTAATTATATCCTAGAATCTGTATTGATAAAGCCACTAGATGGCGAAACGTCTACAATAAAGATAACCAGATGTTGCACCTGTGTCTTAACTTTCATCTTGTCGGTATTGTATACATTTCTTGCACAACTTGTCAGACAGTGCAACACCATGGAATCGCGGTTCAGAGGACATCTACAAGACCTTCACGGCTACTACAACTAACCCATCCCTTTGGGTAGGACCTACTTCCACTGGGGGATCCCGCCTACCAGTGACTGCCCTCGTCTGCTACAAGTCCTTATCCACTGACGCCTATATAAACGCCAGTCTCCTTGCCTTTGCTCCAGAATCTCTACAACAACGGTGCTCTTCACACCAACTCCAAGTCTGAGGGACTGATTACCTCATCTTTTGTGTATAGTTCTACTGTCTTCTAATTATGTCTTAGAATCTGTACTGATAAAGCCACTGGATGGCGAAACGTTTACAATAAAGATAACCAGATGTTGTACATGTGTCTTAACTTTCATTGCTGCCTTGGTTGAAGGATGCTACTTACCATAGCCCCCAAGTCCTTGTCGCAATCTGTAAGGCTAAGTTCTACGTCATTTAACTTACATGTGCTAGTGTTATGGACACTCCCGAGCTTCAGAACCTTGCATTCATCTACACTGAACTGCATATGCCACTTTTTTGACCACGAATTGAGTTTGTCTAAATCCTCCTGAAGTTCCGTGACATCTACGTTTGAATTAATTATCCTACCTATTTTCGTGTCATCGGCGAATTTGCTCATATCACTTGTAATTCCCTCATCAAGATCATTGATATATATTATAAGCAACAACGGGCCCAAGACTGATCCCTGTGGAACGCCACTTGCTACAGATCCCCACTCGAATTTAACCTCATTGAAGCGCACACTCTGCTTCCTATTGGTGAGCCATGACTCGATCCATGACAGCACTTTTCCTCCAGTGTCGTGAGCTGCCACTCTCTTTAACAGTCTCTGGTGCGGTACTCTATCAAAAGCTTTACTAAAATCTAAATAAACAATATCGAATTCTTTATCGTGATCTACAGACTCAAAAGCTTTACAGAAAAAGGTTAATAAATTAGTTAGGTAGGAACGGCCCCTCGTGAATCCATGCTGAGTATCATTAATCATATTATGCTTATCAAGATGGCATCTTATAATACCAGCTATAATTGACTCTAATAATTTGCCTACAATTGAGGTCAGGCTTATCGGGCGGTAATTTGACGGTAACGACTTGTCTCCTGCTTAAAAAACAGGAATTACATTAGCCATCTTCCACATCTCAGGCACTACACCTGTTTGAAGAGATAAATTAAAAATATTAGTTAATGGTTCACAGAGTTCCATTTTGCATTCCTTAAGAACCCTTGAAAACAGCTCATCAGGACCCGGCGATTTATTTCGTTTCAGTCGGTCTATTTGTTTCATAACCATTTCGCTAGTGACTGTGATATTACATAATTTATCTTCTTCAGACCCACTATAAAAATTAATTACTGGAATATTGTTAGTGCCTTCCTGTGTGAAAACCGAGAGAAAATAATTATTAAAAATTGAGCACATTTCATTCTCCTTGTCATTAAGATGCCCAAAGTTATTTTTAAGGGCACCTATCTTATCTCTAACTTTCGTTCTATAAATCTGAAAAAAAACTTTTGGGTTAGTTTTTTAATCCTTAGCAACTTTAATTTCGTAATCCCGTTTAACTTTTCTTATTCCGTTTTTAACGTCCCTCTTAATGTCAATATATTGATTCATAAGATGACCCTCATCTCTTTTGATGAGCCTATAAATTCCTCTCTTTTGTCCTAAAAGATATTTGAGCCTATTGCTCATGCATTTTGGGTCATATCTATTCGATCTAATTTCTTTATACGGGATAAACGTTCTTTGTGCAGCATGTAGTGTTCAGAAAGCTGCCATATTAATAGTTCTCTTCGTTACCCCAGTCAACAGATGATAAGTGTTCTCTAAGCCCATTGTAATTCTTGGGTAAAGTACTAGAGTTGGGCAAATATTTTGTTAGTAGGATGGATTGTGAAGGACCTGCTGCAGTGCTCCTCCTTTCTCATGAGGCGGGTGTCGTTACGCGTCAGGTGTTTCTTTGTTGTGGGATGTGATGGTGAGGTGTAGTCTTCACCCTTTATATGCCTTTCTTTGATGTAATGTTTTTATAGATCCTTGATAATGTGAGAAATCACGAAAGCGCTTGGAATTTCACTATTCTTTCACAGTGGTTGTTTTGCATATTCTGATATCACTTGTTTACTGTGATCTTATTGCATGCATATATATATATATATATATATATATATATATATATATATATATATATATATATATATATATATATATATATATGTAGTGCCGAATATGTAATCAGATCAGATCAGATCAGAGGACTCACAGGTAAAGACCCACGAGGGGCGAGGGGCAAGTGGGGACAGTGCGAAGAATAGACGGTGAGAGGAATGTCTTGAGTCGAAGAGAGAAGAGTCAGGACTAGACCCAACTGCTAAGCCTGGATAAACACTGAAGAAGACGATGTAGAAGACAACAGGAACTCTGCAGGTGCTGACTGCATCTTGCTGGATGGAAGATTACTGCGTCTTGATGGTGATTGGTGGCTGCAGGCGACAAGGGAGGTGCTCATCGTTGATTGGTCATTTGATAATGGCTTGGTGGTTACTTGGAGTTGTGGCGTTTTTTACGATGTAAGTGTGTTTGGAGAGTACAGTTCCATTTTCAAGACGTTTAAATCTTTGGAGAGGAACTATCATGAGACGTGTTAACATGTGTCGATGTCGAGGATCTTGAGATCATTGTTCAGTATGCTTTAGAATAATTGAAAGTTCAATTTTAGTAGTATAGGTAGAAGATTCGATGACAAACTTGACTGTCTTTTGAATGAGGTGAGATTGGAGTTCAGATGGCTTCATGTCTTGAGGATAATTTGCTGTGGTGCAAAAAGTGACTCCATCCCAGTTAATGTACTTGTCGTTATCTTCATCTTGTACAATATCTAGTCTAGGGTCGTAGGATGGTGTTGTTGGTGCTGGTTTTTCTTTCTTGTTATGTGGTGTTGGAGGAGGAAGTGAATATTCGTTGTCATCTTCAGTAGACGAATAGGAAGATGTTTCTGGTGGCAAGGCTTCTGATTGGTCGGTTTCAATGAGGAGTGGTGGCGGTGAAGGCTTCTCATTGGACGTTGTTGGAGTGACGTCACTAGTTGTTGGTGGTGTTGGATCTGCTGTATACATCCGAGGTTGTGACTAAGTCTTTGGTGAATTTGAGAATTTCTTCAGAAGGTGGCGATGCTGGAAATGTGAATGATGGCATGTTATTTAATGCAAATAACTCGTTGATGGTAGAGTTAAAAGATCCAGTTACAGCCATGTTCTGCATGTGAGCGTATAGTAGACAATAGTGGATCTTCGTTACGTCACATGTTGGAGGAGTGATGGTGGTGGTGGTGGTGGTGGAGGCGGGTTGAGTAGATGCTTGAAGTAATTTTTTTGTGTCTGCTTGCAACTTTGCAATTGCGGCATACGTTGGTGTGTTGTTGGTAGATTTTTTCTTTGTTGCATCTTGTTGTTTCTTCATAATATCCTTTCTTGTAGGACATTTTGCTGCCAATGTATGGTGATCATTACTTTTGCAGTTTAAACACGCTGGTTGTGTTGGAGCAGCAGCGGTACAGGAACTGAAGGTGTGTCCCTCACTACCACATGTAGTGCACAACTTCTTGTCTTTTACTGGACATACTTTGGTGGTGTGAAGATAAGAATAACAGTTCCAGCAATGTTGGATGTAGTGGTATCTCTCTGCTTCTATGTAGGTGGGACTGATGTAGTAGTAGTAAATAGCAAGACCTTCGTTTAGAGCAGTGGCAGCCATGTTCACGTCGGTGAAGGTGACCTTGAGCATAGACGATGCATTCGGGATTTTGGTAATGCTATCAACAGTAGCCCAAGTATTTTGCGTTTCAATGGATGACTTGAGTTCAGCAATTGATTGAGAAGTCAGAATCTTGTCCAGTTTTTTAGGAATACTGATTTTCTTGCCCTGAGGGCAGGAGAGGATGTAACAGTAAATCCTTGAGCAGTAAGAGTAGTGTTGGCTTCTGTGGTGAGTAACTTCTCTGCTTCAGCATCATCGTGATATACAACAATGAATGCTTCTTTCAGTGACAAAATAGCATTGAATTTCACTTGCAATGCTCCCTGCACAACAGTTGCAAGAGCAAGCTTCGTTGAATCATCAACGGTACCACTTTTTGGCTTGATCTTTACACGATTTGCGTAGCTCATCGTGTAAGCCAAGATTACGCTGGTAAAGGTTCCCCTCCCCAACGGGGATCGCAGGGAGACTGAGTAAGTAAGGAGAACTGCTTTGACCTGCCAAGGCGAGAGTCAAAAGCAGAGTCCTCTCCGAATATGTAAAACTTGCGATCTTGGCATAAATAGCAACGCTTATCTTGCCATATAAGACAATTGAAAATTTGTTTATGCAATAATTTCGCAAAAATCATTCTGAACCTAACGAAAAAAATATGTTTCACTGTGTTTGTTTAGTATTAAATTATTGTAAACGTATCTAAAATATATTTAGTTGGATTAGGTTAAAATAAACTGCACTTGTTATAATAAGGTTACGTAAGTTTTCTAAGATTATTTTGGTGCAAAATTATAAATTTTTACATTAACATTAATGAAAAAATATATCTTTGAACGTATAAGAGAAAATTTTAGAAAGGACTTAATTTTATACGAGTTCTTGCTAACCCACTGCTGAGAGTCTTGTCATGGGTGAATATTTTCAGCATGATACTTAAAGCTCCTTTATTTGTATTTGTTTTCCATTTAAACACTTCCGGAATATCCCCCCCCCCCTAATTTTATGTCTTTCCAGATTGCAAATTAAATGTCTTTACATTTGTCTATAGTAAACTTATCTGTACTTCTCCGACCACAACATCAAGGTATCCAGGTTATCCTGCAGCTTTCTCTTGTCCTGTTGTGACTTTCTATTTTACTTATGTTGCTATTTATGTCTTTATTTATATTGTTTATGTATGGTGTTAACAAGGAGTTCCAATACTGAACGCTGTGTACACCACTTGCAATTGATCCTCAATCTGATTTTTGCTTATTTATGCACATTCTCTGTTTACTATATATATATCGGTCAGCCTTGACCTGACCCAGGAAATATTATCTCCTCGTATACCATGCGCAGCTACTTTCTTCAGTCTCCTGTGTGGGATTTTTATCAAACTCCTTACCGAAGTTCATACACACCATATCGAATTCTTTATCTTTGCCTACTACCTCATATACTCTAGCTGTCAATGTTCGTAAGGAAAGAACGCCCCTTTGTAAATTAATGTTAATGAAAATATAATTTTCAAGGTGACTTCGAATTACAGTTGCTGATATATAAAAGTTCCCACATTGAGATTAGGATGACTGATCCATAATTTGAAGTTAAGGGCATATTTCCCGCCTTGCAAATAAAGTTCCACTTTCCATTCCTTTAGAACCCTTGAAAGCAGCTCGTCAGGGCCGGGTGACTCACTTGGTTTCAATCCCTCAAGTCACTAGTGTGTTACTTTTGAAAGTAAATGAACTACCAGTTTTTATGAGCAAAATTAACACCCACGGATAAATAAAAATATTTAATTTCTACAACCGAACCAAAGAGCGTTTTAGTGGGTGAATTATAAAATTAATGACTCAGAAATACTTCAAACACATCTAGTTAAACTCTCACCAGCTAACTAGAAGACGAAAGAAAGTATTCATTATTGCTGTAAGACAAATGAACACTAGTTTCGAAGTAATCTTAACGCGTTTCTTAAGATGTTGACCAAGATGTAATACTCTCAATAAACTATATTTATTGAGAGTCCAAACTATATTTAGTTCCAAATACTTTTACAATGAGTTTTAAAAAGCATAAGGTATACACATGCTAAATTTAAAGTAATTATGTTTAATCGTTTTAGAGATGTTTAGATATTAGTGAAAAAACAGCCATTCCCCCCAAAAAATGTTTTTTTGAGCATAATTTGCTTCTGCATTGTCAACAAAGAGTATCTAATACATCATCAGATACTGAGGGATGTGTAGTGAGTTCGGTGTAGTTCCCCATATTTATTGCTGCAACATCGTGCAAAGAAAAATATTTAAAATATAAACAAATAAAACTTACTCCAAAAACAGCCTCGGGAAGCTCACTGCCAAAGCGCACTCGGAAGCGCCATTGTATTAAGGTAAACTTGGAGGTTTCTTTTTATTAAGATGAATCTTGTAAGTCTTAATATAATGTAAACAGGCAGTCTCAAAATTTCGTATGGAAATTTAGTGAAAAAAAAAAAGTATACAGCGCAAAACAATTTAGGTATTATTACCACAGATGCCTTATACTGAGAACACAGCGGGTGGCGGAACATAACCCTTCAGCACACAGTTGATGTGAAATATGCAAAAGTGGATTATTCTACAACTGCACGGAGGTGGATTATTATTTTTATATTTACTGGGAAGCGTTAAACCCAAAGTAGTTATCAAGCGCCTGCGATATGGAAGAGCTGGGTGATAGCCAGGCGTGATTCGAAGGAGGAGAGAGAAGGCCCAATTTGTTGGATCAAATGGATTTCACTAAAATCAAGGCATCACCTTCCCTAAAGAGCGAGAGAAAGGAAAAAGCCGTAGGTTTGCAGATTACAAGACTTGTGATATCGTGTTAAAATCTCTGACAATCTCTGTGACAAAAGACTCACTGGCACCTCAAGGGAAAGCTGAAGAGACACGAGTTAGGTGAAACAGATCAGCATTATAATGGGCCTGACGTAAAACAAACTGTGCATAACATGAGGGGGAAAACAACATTTCAAGATGCTTCCTAATAAACTGGACGAGTGTTGAGACTGAGGTAGTCACCTCTTTCTTTGTAAGAGAATGAAGCAACAGACACATAAAACAAGTCTGACAACGACAGAACAAAAGCAAAAAAAGAAATACAGGCGCTAATTCAGTAGTAAACTAAATTTCTGGAAATCTGCTTATCACCCACCAAAAATATTTTCCTAGAAATACAGTATATGCACAATATATGACATCGAATTTTACGATAATTTATATTTATAAAATATGACTAGTTTACAGAGAATAAAAAAACAAAGAATGAGAGAAGTAATAATGACAGTCTGGAAACTTGATATTTTTAACGAACTGTTGTTACAATGTTATTTATTACTTAGCAATCTAGATGCAGTATAGATAAGACAGTTATATATGCTCTCGTGTTTAAGATAATTATGAACCAGGCTAATATTTGTGCTATTTAAACTGTAACTGTAGATGTGAATGTGAACTACGCATTGTTTGTGTTTGTCCGGACAACGCATTAGTGCACAACGCAGGAAAAACTATATGCGTCTATAAAATACGCTTTCAGTCATATATAATATATATATATATATATATATATATATATATATATATATATATATATATATATATATATATATATACACCTTACCTTTACCTTTGACATACGTTTGATGAGTTTCGAGAGTCTTACTACTCTCGGAGCCCGGCCATGGGCCAGGCTCGTCTAGTGCTAGCCTGGTCAACCAGGCTGTTGCTGCCGGAGGCCCGCTGCCCAAAATATCCATCACAGCCTGGTTAAGCTGGCACCTGGTGAAGACACTTGTCCAGTTTTCTCTTGAAGGCTTCTACATTTGTCCCAGCCGTTTTTCTGATATCTTCTGGTAGCCTATATATATATATATATATATATATATATATATATATATATATATATATATATATATATATATATATAGATATATATATGTATATATATATATATAGATATATATATATATATATATATATATATGTATATATATATATATAGATATATATATATATAGATATATATATATATATATATATATATATATATATATATATATATATATATTTCATTAATATTAATGTAAAAAAATTTAATTTTGCTCCAAAAGAATCTTAGAAACCTTGCCTAACCTTATTATAACAAGAACAATTTATTTTAGCCTAACCCAACTAAATATATTTTAGATTTGTTTACAATATTTTAATACTAAATAAACACAGTGGAATATTTTTTTTTCGTTAGGTTCAGAATGATTTTGGCGAAATTATTGCATACACAAATTTTCGCTTGTCCTATATGGCAAGATGAGCGTTGCTATTTAAGCCAAGATCCCAAGTTCTGCCTATTCGGCACGACATATATATATACATATATATATATATATATATATATATATATATATATATATATATATATATATATATATATATATATATATATATATATATATATATGTCGTGCCGAATATGTAAAACTGGTCAATTAGCAAGAACTCATTTAAAATTAAGTCCTTTCTAAAATTTCCTCTTATACATTTAAAGATATATTTTTTTCATTAATGTTAATGTAAAAAAAAATTAATTTTGCACCAAAAGAATCTTAGAAAACTTACCTAACCTTATTATAACAAGAACAATTTATTTTAGCCTAACTCAACTAAATATATTTTAGATTTGTTTACAATATTTTAATACTAAATAAACACAGTGGAATATTTTTTTTTCGTTAGGTTCAGAATGATTTTGGCAAAATTATTGCATACACAAATTTTCACTTGTCCTATATGGCAAGATGAGCGTTGCTATTTAAGCCAAGATCGCAAATTCTGCCTATTCGGCACGACATATATATATATATATATATATATATATATATATATATATATATATATATATATATATATATATATATATATATATATATATACCATGCAGAAACAAGCAAAAGTAGTATATACAAAGAAAGATCACGGTCAACAAGATTCGAACCCACGTTTGGAAGGTGGCATAATTTCCTACATGGCGCCTTAGACCACTCAACTACAGACGCATCATAACGCTAGATAACCTGGTTACAAGCCATGTTCCTTCCTAGCGGCCGGACACTCCAGTGAGCCTCGTGCATGGTTTTCAGCTATTTCATTCTCCTCCTGTATGTTCTGACCACACGAACGATGTATATATTAAAATTTACCCCTCATTATTACAAGACTGGGTTCGTTACTGACACAGCAGTGAATGATGAATGAACAAAATTCTAAATCAGATGACTGATAATGAAACCGAAAATTAATATTGTATGCGTTATCATATTAATAATCTGTTTAGTAGTAGTGATAGTTGTAAGACTTGTAATACCTGTAGCAGTACACGTAATAGCTGTATAGCCCTTGTGGCTTAGCGCTTCTTTTTGATTATAATAATAATAATAATAAGTACACGTAATAGAGGTAGCAGTGGTAGTAAAGGTAGTAAGTGGTACTAGTAGCAGTAATAGCAGTAATTGCCGTACCAGGTGGTAGTATTAATAGTAGTAGTAGTAGTAATTACGGTAGTACTAACAGTAGAAGCAGCAGCATCAGCAGTTGTAGTAGTAATATTAATAGTGGTAGCACTAGTAATAGTAGTTACAGTAATAATGGCAGTAGATGTAGCAGTAGCAGTAATAATAATAGTGGTACTAGTAACAGTAATAATTTTGATAAAAGTACTAGTATCAGCAATGAAAGTAGTGGTACTAGAAGTAGCAGTAATAACAGTGGTGGTGGTAGTAGTAGTAGTAGTTGTAGTAGCAGTAATAGCAGTAGTTGTAGTAGTAGTAGTAGTAGCAGTAGCAGTAATAGCAGTAGTTGTAGTAGTAGTATTAAAATTAACAACAGCAGTGGTAGTAGGTGCAAAAATAATAATAGTAACGGTGTTAGAAATAGTATTGATAATAGCAGCAGTAGCAGAAGTAATAACAGTTATGATAATAATAGCAGTAGTAGCAATAAGAATAATAGTAGTAGTATTAATAAACGCAGTGGTAGTAGTAATAATAGAAGCAATAATAATAATAGTAGCAGCAATAATAGCATTGGTATTGGTAGTAGTATAAGTAGCAGTAATAACAGAAGTGGTTAGGTTAGGTAAGATTTGTCGGGAAACAGGATAATAGAAGCAGTGTTAGTCGTAGCAGCTGTAATAACAGTAGTGGTAGTAGCAGCATTATCAATGTCGTCATTAAACTTGAGGGCATCCTGGAATGCCAATTTTTTTGCACTGTTATAGGCTAATATGATGATACATTGTAGTATATAAACCAGCAACATTATTTTTATGCTCAGAACTACATTAGTTGAATAATGTTAAATAATGAACGCGGCCCTCCGAAATATATCGTTAAGTTACTTTTTTTTGTATCTGCCTTGGAGAATAATTGTTGAAATTGATAATGGGGGAAGAAAGCCGGTGCCCGGGTATTTAGGATGAGTGGAGACTTCCAAGAATTAAGTTCCGTAGTGAGTAACAAAAGACATTCTTGGTGTAGTAATGGACGCCAGTCCTTAAACAGCGTGTTCTTGCCGTCTGCAGCATTGGAATGGCTAATAATCACGATAGCTTGTTTTCGTAACAAGAGAGGGAGTCTATTAAGAGAACAATCATGTACAGAGCACCAGGGCTGGGTGCCGTAAGTCAGGCAAGGTCTTATGAAAGGGAACATGTAAAGTCTGCAACTCAGCAGCCAGACAACACTGTGTGTAACTCACACACATTACTTCCAGGTTTTATGCACCTCTGCACCTGTGCTTATTAACTTACTAATGACGATAGTTAATCTTTGAATATATATATATATGTATATATATATATATATATATATATATATATATATATATATATATATATATATATATATATATATATATATATATATATATATATATATGCCGAATATGTAAAACTGGCCAATTAGCAAGAGCTCATTTAAAATTAAGTCCTTTCTGAAATTTTCTTTTATACGTTTAAAGATATATTTTTTTCATTAATGTTAATGTAAAAAATTTTTAATTTTGCACCAAAAGAATCTTAGAAAACTTACCTAACCTTATTATAACAAGACCAATTTATTTTAGCCTAACCCAACTAAATATATTTTAGATTTGTTTACAGTAATTTAATACTAAACAAACACAGTGAAATATATTTTTTTCGTTAGGTTCAGAATGACTTTGGCGAAATTATTGCATACACAAATTTTCACTTGTCCTATATGGCAAGATGAGCGTTGCTATTTAAGCCAAGATCGCAAGTTCTGCCTATTCGGCACGACACACACACACACACACACACACACACACACATATATATATATATATATATATATATATATATATATATATATATATATATACTTATAGTATATATATTTTTTTCAACAAACCTGCCGTATCCCACCGAGACAGGGTGGCCCAAAAAGAAAAACAAAAGTTTCTCTTTTCAAATGCTGTAACTTATACAGGAGAAGGGGTTACTAGCCCCTTGCTCCCGGCATTTTAGTCGCCTCTTACAACACGCATGGCTTACGGAGGAAGAATTCTGTTCCACTTCCCCATGGAGGTAAGAGGAAATAAACAAGAACAAGAACTAGAAAGAAAATAGAAGAAAAGCCAGAGGGGTGTGTATATATATGCTTGTACATGTATGTGTAGTGTGACGTAAGTGTAAGTAGAAGTAGCAAGACGTAACTGAAATCTTGCATGTTCATGAGACAGAAAAAAAAAACACCAGCAATCCTCCCATCATGTAAAACAATTACAGGTTTTCGTTATACACTCACTTGGCAGGACGGTAGTACCTCCCTGGGCGGTTGCTGTCTACCAACTTACTACCTAGGTTAATTATTTACATTTGTCAAAGGAACTTCGCCTGTTGTTTCTGTTACTTAATAGTTCTTAATGCATATACTGATAGCAACTTAGTAAATTTTTTGTGTGTACTCACCTATATGTGGTTTTCAGGGGTCGAGTCATAGCTCTTGGCCCCGCCTCTTCGCTGGTGAGAGAGAAAATATCACTAAAAAAGTAACAAAAGGGAAATACGAAGCAATTTCGTGTAAACGCACCAAGACGTCCATAATACATCCTTCATGCTTTTTTTTCGCTGTTGTATTTTTTCATATTTGTAGTCAAGTAGTTTATGGGGAACACTAAATCCGTAAGGGTGATGCAGCGTCTGGGGAATGAGGGAGTGAAGTGTCATCCAGTTTGCTTCGAGGAAGCGAAGAGTAGCTGTAATTCCTTGGACCAAGAACTTTTCACCAATTTCAAGGCACTGCCTCAGAAGAAAGAAAACCCACAGTTAGGGTTTCCATGAGGTGTCTAGAGAGAGAATAACAAAACTGCTTTTTAAGGTCATATGATCAGTCTGGTACCAAAGAAACATTACGATAAAACACATTCCAAAACTAAGGATTATTATTAATATAAACTCTAAAATCCGTAGGAAATAGTTAGGAATCAAGGTTAAAAGAAACAGGGAAGGGTAACTCCACTGTCTTTGATGGATTCCCCTTCACATGTGCAACACTTGGGTATCTGTTTTTTGAAGACATTTCGTCAAATAGTGTTTTTTTTCAATTCGACACAAAACTTACTGAGACAGTAGAAGATGAGATATTCAGTTCTTCAGCCTTGAAGGTGATGAACCTATAGACAGTAGAAAAGGGAGGCAATCAGTCCCTCAGCCTATATGTACTGTACTGAAAAAAGTCACTGGTCGGAGAAAAGTCTTCAAAATAAAAATCCCAAGGTGTTGCAAATACGTCTAACTCATCAACCTGTGATTATTGTATACCATTAATGTCATGATCACGGGAGAAAATCTATAGCTTGATGTAAACAAAGACAAAGTTCTTAGTATTCCACTACTGTACAATATTTATACAGCAGATGAGTGTCTGGCCAAAAGATAGAAGGTAAAACTCGGGTATCTCAGTAAAAAGGGTAAGTAAGACACATGTGCAACAGTTAGGTATCCTTATTCCGAAACGTTCCGCCTACACAGTAGGCTTCTTCAGTCGAGTACAGAAAAGTTGGTAGAAGCAGTAGAGATGTGAAGACGATATAATCAGTCCATCACCCTTGAAGACGTAGTTTTGAGGTGGTCAGTCCCTAAGCCTGGAGAAAAGCATTTGTTTCATAGTCTGAAACATTCAAACTATGGAATAAAGATACCTAACTGTTGCACAAATGTCTTACTTACCAACCTGTCGGTATTTTATACTATTTTAATATTCACTCAGGAAAGATGCAAATGCTTAATGTGTATCACTTTGTGCCAGGATTCTTATATAAGAAGATGGCGACACATTATTATACTCCTTAAAAGATGTTACCACACATTTTCGCCAGATATATTAAGTGGACAGCATCATGTACAAATAAGATCCTCCACAGTTAAGTACCTAAGCACAACACGTCTTCAGAAAAAAATAAAAGAGTTAACGAACATATAACTATAAGAAATTGA